>NC_142738.1:6190000-6422500 GCF_051943395.1 Hippocampus bargibanti | reverse complement strand
CTAAACCCAAACAAATTTGGGAAAGGCGTTCCACGTCACACTTTTCAAAAATGTACCTTGTCATACGAAATATTTTTCGGGATACACACGGAGCTGCCACAATGAGTGATGTGTCGTTCACGAACGAGCCCATTCTCCTCAACGATAATGGCCGCCGGCTTGTTTTGGTCCTCTATTCCCCGTCCCCAGTCGTCGGTTAAAGCCACATGATTGGTCAAGAAAGCAGCAGTGAGGGGACGGGGGGGTGTTACAGACAGAGAGTGAAGCCATTCTCCAAAAAATAAAATGGCTGCCAACATTTTTTTATTGTGCTCTAATCCCCCACCAGTCTTCAGTTAAAGCCACGTGATTGGTCAAGAACGCACCAGTGAGGGGAGGTGGTTTAAACATTAAAGAGACAGGCAGACGACAGTGAGAGACTAAAACAACTGATAGAGAACAGTGAAATTTTGACTCGTTTCAACTTTGATAGTTCAAAGGCAAAGTATAGACTGCAAGGTTAAAATTCCCATCAATCAGTCTCCACAAATAACCCGCACAAGCCAGCTGTACACTTGATGCAAAAAGCTATCAACCTAGCTAAACAGAACACAATTGATGAGGAGCAAGGTAAAATGATCGCAGAGAAAGCACCTACAAGGGATCATTCCTCAAGATGGTAAAAGAAGGCTACGTTCCTCATTAAGACTTTATTTATATGCAGTACAGTTTATTTCTATAATTATAATACCATAGCACCTTTATTATACATAAAGTAAGGTGTATTTTGTGTAGTTTTAAGGCTTAGAAAATTAGAAAGTAGAACATTATTTTTTATGGGGACCTGGGAACGGATTATTCTCATTTTAATGGTTTCCTGTGGGAAATAATTTTTTTGGGATACACACTTTTCGCCTTACACACTCTGTCCGGGAACCAATTAAGTTCGTAAGCCAAGGTATCACTGTACATACATGTTTGATATAGCGCTTGGACAACAGCAAAACCGAAAAAAAAAATGTGAATGGCAGTGAATGTGTTCAGCACGTAGACGGACGAAAAATGCAAACAGCCACCAACATTCAGCACTGCGCGATCGCTGCATTTCGAAATAGGATTTGGACATATTAAAATAAGTTGTCTCTTGAATTTTTAGACATAATCTGTAGTCTAACTCTCAAAAGGTTTTATGGTTTGGAGTGCTCCATTTTTTTGAAGGAGATTTTCAATGGGACGAACTCATTCACTGCCAGTCGATGTGCTAAAATGTGTCCACTCCAGTGCCAGGGTTTTTTTGTCATTGACACTGAAATTGCTGTGACCTACAGAATATTGAGTTTTAGGACTACATAAACATTAAATTCAGCGTAAGAAACCTTAGTGAGTCTGGAGTTATCTGAGCTTGAAATTGTGGCGGCTTCAATACAATACATATAGTACGTATTGGTTTATATAGCGCTTTAACAACAGCTCAAGCTGTAACAAAGCACTAACACAAACAAAAGGCAAATGCTGCCCCTTGTGGAAGGGAAAAACATTGCCAGAGGCCATGGTCAGTGCTTTACTGGCACCCAAACAGGAAAAAAACAAAACCTGAACTAATTCATAGTTTCAATTCTGGAATAAATTTGTGAATGGCAGTGAATGAGTTAAATAACAGTGCACGTTATGAAAAGTCATCTGGAGTGATCTGAGCTTGAAACGGGGGCAGCTGGACAAAATACAATACAATTCATATACTATATTGATTTACATAGCACTTTAACAACAGCTGAACACGGACAAAAGACAAACGTGAAAGGGAAAAACATTGCCAGAAGTCTGACCAGTGCTTTTTCGGCACCCTCTGTAATGAAAACAAAAACCCGAACAAATTTGGGAATGGCGCTCTATGTCACACTTTTCAATTCCCGAATAAATTCTTGAATGGCAGCAAATGACTTAAATCAATTTTGGATTTTTGACGTCCACGTGGGGATTTGGATGACTCTTGAGCACTATCGCATTGAATCTGTCCTGTCGTGTCTCCTCAGATCTTCCTGGTGACAGTCTGGCACTGTGAGCTCTTCATGCTCCCTCTCTTCCTGCTCCTACTCATCAGCTGGAACTACCTTCATCTATATGGCAGAAACAGCAGTTCCAACCAGGACCTGGTGAGCAAAACCGTCATAGCAGTTTGCACCACATAACCCCCCTCAATATGAAGACACAGAAACTGACACGCGTTGTCATTTACATATTAGAACAAGTCTGTCTTTATCATTCCCTACTTGGCGTACGATTCAAAATGTGGGCAGTTTGACATCATTTACTTGAATAATAGTTGAAGTGTGGGTAGGGAAAAGTGTCGGTCTCGTGTGTGGGTTGGCGGTAATTCCAAACAGAAAAATGGAGTGCAACAAGTTCAAATTAAGCCCGCGGGGTGTTGGACAAAGTCGGCGGACGGAGAGAGCGTGTGAAAATCAAGTAGTACACATATCGAAAGCATACAGAAATGTCATCATTGTTCGGATTTATGTTGAGACAGGAGAGGCCATTTTCATTTAACCTGTCAAAGACAAAGCAAGTAGAATTTGCCACAAAAAGATGAACAAAGAAGCAATTAAAAAAAAGGTTTTCTATGCTTATGAAATGGAAAAACATTTCCTAAAAAACATTGCCAGAGGTCTTGCCAGCGCTTTACCTAAACCCAAACAAATTTGGGAAAGGCGTTCCACGTCACACTTTTCAAAAATGTACCTTGTCATACGAAATATTTTTCGGGATACACACGGAGCTGCCACAATGAGTGATGTGTCGTTCACGAACGAGCCCATTCTCCTCAACGATAATGGCCGCCGGCTTGTTTTGGTCCTCTATTCCCCGTCCCCAGTCGTCGGTTAAAGCCACATGATTGGTCAAGAAAGCAGCAGTGAGGGGACGGGGGGGTGTTACAGACAGAGAGTGAAGCCATTCTCCAAAAAATAAAATGGCTGCCAACATTTTTTTATTGTGCTCTAATCCCCCACCAGTCTTCAGTTAAAGCCACGTGATTGGTCAAGAACGCACCAGTGAGGGGAGGTGGTTTAAACATTAAAGAGACAGGCAGACGACAGTGAGAGACTAAAACAACTGATAGAGAACAGTGAAATTTTGACTCGTTTCAACTTTGATAGTTCAAAGGCAAAGTATAGACTGCAAGGTTAAAATTCCCATCAATCAGTCTCCACAAATAACCCGCACAAGCCAGCTGTACACTTGATGCAAAAAGCTATCAACCTAGCTAAACAGAACACAATTGATGAGGAGCAAGGTAAAATGATCGCAGAGAAAGCACCTACAAGGGATCATTCCTCAAGATGGTAAAAGAAGGCTACGTTCCTCATTAAGACTTTATTTATATGCAGTACAGTTTATTTCTATAATTATAATACCATAGCACCTTTATTATACATAAAGTAAGGTGTATTTTGTGTAGTTTTAAGGCTTAGAAAATTAGAAAGTAGAACATTATTTTTTATGGGGACCTGGGAACGGATTATTCTCATTTTAATGGTTTCCTGTGGGAAATAATTTTTTTGGGATACACACTTTTCGCCTTACACACTCTGTCCGGGAACCAATTAAGTTCGTAAGCCAAGGTATCACTGTACATACATGTTTGATATAGCGCTTGGACAACAGCAAAACCGAAAAAAAAAATGTGAATGGCAGTGAATGTGTTCAGCACGTAGACGGACGAAAAATGCAAACAGCCACCAACATGCGTTTTGGAGCACGCGTGGTGTAAGTGGGGTTGAGCGTGCATTCTCCACCCTGTCTACTGCTGTGGGCTGGATGTTTGCCCTACACATTGCCTCTGAAGGTTAATGCTGTTCACACTTCCGACTCCCACTCCCTGCCAGAAGCCTGGACCCCCGCTCACACATCCTCCCCAAAGTGATGCCACCTCAGCGGTGAGTGCGTTTGCGGTCGCAGGCAAAGGTTGCATCCCTGGGCAATGTTAAAGCCCAAACTCACTCTCCGCATCCAGTTTGCCGAGACCTTCTCGTAACCCTCCGGCTGCCAATGACAAAAGCGCTCTTTCTGAGGCAATGTCACAACGGGGTCAGGGATGACTTGATATAAAGTGATATCGGCAACAACATCCAAATTAAATGTTTTTTTTTTTTCTTTTCTTCTTGCCCCTCCCGATCCCACTGTTTTTTTTTTTTTTGTATGCACTTGCTTACATGGCGGAGAAATGAGATTGCTTTGGTGTGATGGTGTTCGCTTGAAGAAGGCTCTCTTTCACCTCTTCCTTTTGTCTGAGGTCACCCCATGATGCTGTCTCTATGGCAACGAGCCTCTCCCAATAGGGGTGAATGTACTCAGAAGAAATTTCATTACGAGGGTGTTTGTTAAAAATGTTCCCGTCCCATAAACGTCCCATTCACTTGAATCTCTCTCTGCCCTTTTCTTTTCTCCCAGGTGAACATGAGCATGGGTGAGGATGAAGAGGACGACGACAAGGTATTTTATCTCCAACATTGTATTTTACGGGCTAATGTGTTTTGGTCGTACGTCCCGAGGTTTTATAAATCATCCGCCAGCATCTTATAATGTTTACCTTGAACGTTGACAGTGGCTTGACAAAATATCAAGACACATGAAAATAGATAATTAGAGTTTCAATCAATTTTAAATCGCCGCTAAGTTGTACGACTACATGATGTACTGCGAATACATCATATATAAATACAGGTAACATCCGAGTTACGACCGGGTTCCGTTCCGACAAAACGGTCGTAAATCGAAATCCATTCAAAATGGCCAACGTGACGTTTACACGACAGGATAGTATACGATGTCAATCTGTTGTTTTTAAGCAACGTTTTCTATTGAATACTATTATCTACCAAAATTTTGACAGTTCATTGATAAAATTTTATGTCTTTTAGTGTTTTTATCATTTTATATTCCGTGTTATTGGTTTTTATTACTGTATAACTGTACCTGTAATGTACAGTTTTTTAATATATTACAGGTAGTTTACCTGTAATGTATAATAAAACTGTTTACTGTACAGTTCATTTATAAATTTTATACTTAATTTTTTGTGTTGTTTTTATCATTTTATATTTCATATTATTGATTTTTATTACTGTATAACTGTATGTGTAATGTGTACAAAACGGTTTACTGTACAGTTCATTCATCAGAATCAGAATCAGAAAACTTTTATTCGTCCCACAATGTACTTACCTTTTAGTGTCGTTTTTATCATTTTATATTTCATATTATCAATTTGTGTTATTGTATAACTGTACCTGTATACAAAATGTTTACTGTACAGTTCATTTATAAATGGTATAGTTACCTTGCTCTCCCTGCTAAGAGGTCGCCCGACACACACGCTCGGATTCAGGCGGACGGCGAAGGAAAAAAGCAGCGTACAGTACTACAGATGTTGCCGAAACGGTATCTGCACTGTATAACTACTGTATTGAGAGTAGTCATGCATTGCTGTGCAAGTGTGTGACATGCTGGCTGGCCAAAATTCTAGTATGCGTTGCCGGCTGCTTGCTCGTCTGGCAGTTGTGGTCCTAAGTACGGGTGGTCGTAACTCGTGCCTGTCATAACTCGGATGTTACCTGTGTATGGTGTTACAGTCCTACGTACAGTAGCTGTGGCTAAAAAGCGAAGTGTGGAGAGTCTCTGTTGCCGAAATGTGTGGGTGTAGTCAACAATAGGAAAACCGAATCAACTTACAGAAATGTTTCCTTCTCAAGTTTTTATAAAGGCCATGATTATAAGCATACATTACGCCACCGGTGTCAAAATCAAGGCCCAGGGCCAAATATGGCCCGCCACATCATTTTATTCGGCCCGCCAAAGCAAATCAAACTTGTGAAATTCCATGATGCTTGCTAAAGTCCGAACCGAAATTTCAAATTGTCCCATACCACTCACTCAAAAGTTAGAGCTTCACTTGCTCAAAACTTCGGGAAAGAGAAGCGTATATTATAAGTGCTAAAAGTTAAAGTAAAATAGATCAAAATACTTTAAAAAGTAGTCGTGGTCACCCTTTTCGCCTCTATTCTGTCTTTGCTGAAATCAGCCTCTTCTAATGATGCTTCCGAATCATGAAAAATGAGCCGCTGTTAACTCCGCCCACCCTTTGTACCTAACATTTGAAGAAAATCATTGGACCCGCATGCAGGCAGTCAAAGGATGGATTTTATGTTCACACACGGAAGCAGCGCTTCATCATGATCATTATGTAGAACACCTGTGAGAAAGTCAAGGCCCGGGGGCCAAATCTGGCCCGCCACATCATTTTATTCGGCCCGAAAATTTGTAAAATTCAATGATGGTTGCTAAAGTCCGAAACAAAATTTCTAATTATCCCATGTAAATCACAATAACAGTGATTATTTTTTTCACTTCAAATTTGAAAACTAGACATTCATTAATTTGATGTGCGCTTTTATATGGAATATGTGGAGGGGATTAAACAATATAATGGCTTCCCTAAATGCATAACATCCCCCGAGAGGAAACCGTGACGACAATGTGGCCCACGGCAAAAAAAAAAAAATTACAAGTTTGACACACTTGCCTCACGGTATTCCATCTTTCGAAACTCATTCACTTCCATTCACAAATTTATTTGGGAATTGAAAATATGATGTAGAGCGCCATTCATTCAGGTGTTTTTTTTTTTTTTTTTTTTGGGTGCTGATAAAGCACTGGCCATTGCCTCTGGTGATGTTTTTTCACTTCCACAAGGGGGTAGAATTTACCTTTTTTCCATGTGAGCGCTTTGTTCTAGCTTCAGCTGTTGTCTTTAAACCAATATGTATGTATTGCATTGTATTTTGGACAGCCACCCTCATTTCAAGCTCATATAACTCCAGACCCATATGATTTAGGAATTAACTGTAAATCTAAGGTTTCTTACGCTGCATTAATTGTTTATGTAGTCCTAAAACTCAATATTCTGTGGGTCCCGGAATTCGAGTGACAATGACAAAAACTCTGGCACTGGAGTGGGCACATTTTTTGCACGTCTGGCAGTGAATGGGTTAAATAAATCCACAATGAACCTATCCTTGCATTTTGCGTCCTTGTAAAAGTGCATTTTACAAATTGATTCACATCTCATTACTGTCAGAAAGGAATATTTGTGGGTGATATTCCAAGTAGCTGCAAAAACTTTTTTTTGCCCTAAGGCATTACTAGCCGCTTCCATTTGGCGAGAAAAAAAAAACATCTTTCTTACTGTATGCACGAAAACTAAAACAACAAGAAATGTTTAAGGAGCCTGAAAAAATTAGCCTTCCTCCCCGTGCCACGAAATACCACATTCAATTACACTCACCCCCCATCCCTAACCCCCCTCACCCATATTTGGTGTAAGACACTTAACAGCCCTGCGCATTATTGCTTTATGGCAATGAAGTGCGTGCCCGACGCAAAGCCTGCGAGCGTTGACCCTTGTGCTACGCGCCCCAGCCCCGGCATTCATATCCATAATGCGCTCAATATATTCTGTTGTGATGACCGCCGGCTACTCGGGGGGGGGGGGGAACACATACACCGGCACTTTCTGTCTGCTAGGATGATGAAAATCGCATGATCGGTCTTAAATAGCAGAAAATTGCACAAAAAAAGTTTTATAGCTACGTGACAGGATTGACGCTGTGTAATTAATGTAATAGCTAGCTAGCTAGCTAGCTAACTAACCAACACACTACAGTGATACCTTGGCTTACGAATTTAATTTGTTCGCAGACAGTGTGTAAGGTGAAAAGTGTGTATCCCAAAAAATAATTTCCCATAAGAAACCATTAAAATGAGAATAATCCGTTCCCAGGTCCCCATAAAACATAATTTTCTACTTTCTAATTTTCTAAGCCTTAAAAAAAGCCTACACAAAATATACCTTATTTTATGTATAATAAATGTGCTATGGTATTATAATTAAAGAAATAAACTGTATTGTATAATAAATTTATTTTATTTACCTTTGTGATGGAATACTTGATGAGGAACGTAGACTTCTTCTTTCACCATCTTGAGGAATGATCCCTTGCAGATGCTTTCTCTGCGATAATTTTACCTAGTTCCTCATCAATTGTGTTCTGTGTAGCTGAAACAGGTGCATATATAGACCCCCTAGAAGCCTTTAGAATGAAAAAAACTGAGGACCGGCCAAAAGGTCCTCACTTGTCAAGAATGTCCTCACTATGTATAGTATAAAATGTTAGTGGTCCTCACAAAAAGAAAAGAAATAAACTGTACTGTATAATAAAGACAATTTATTTACCTTTGTGAAGTGTCGTTGAGGGCTTGATGGAATGGAGTGGCCGGTTTCATCAGCATTAAACATTTGATGAGGAACGTAGTAGCCTTCTTCTTTCACCATCTTGAGGAATGATCCCTTGTAGGTCCTTTATCTGCGATATTTTTACCTTTTTCCTCATCAATTGCTTTCTGTTTAGCTGGGTTGATAACTTTTTGCATCAAGTGGACAGATGGCTTTTTTGTGGAGCCTGATTGGTCTACACTCTGCTTTTGAACTATCAAATTTGAAACGAGTCCAAAAGTCACTTTTTTCTTTCCATTTTATCACCATTTCACTTTTGTTTTTTTTTTTTCAAGTTCTGTCGTCTCCCTTTCGTGTGTGTGTGTGTGTTCTCTCACTTTCTCTGTCGTCTGCCTGTCTCTTTAATGTTTAACCACCCGCCCCCCCCTCACTGCTGCGTTCTTGACCAATCACGTGGCTTTAGCCAAAGACACCATTTTGTTTTTGGGAGAACGGCCTCACTCTACTTCTGTCTGTAAACCCCACCCACTCACTGCTGTGTTCTTGACCAATCGCATGGCTTTAACCGAAGACTGTGGGCGGGGAATAGAGGACAAATCAGTCGGCCACTATTTTCTTGTTAGGAGAACGGGCTTGTTCGCGAATGACACATCACTCATTGTGGCAGCTCTGTGTGTATCCTGAAAAATAGTTCGTATGCCAAGGTAAAATTTTCAACCGAAATGTTCGTAAGCCAAGGGGTTCGTAAACCGAAGTATCACTGTAACTATCTAACTAGCTAATGAGCTAACTAACTAGCTACTTCGCTAACTAACTACATCACTAATAACTACTAGCAATGTTTACGTGGATATGTATTACATTTCTCTTCACCTTGAACCTCCACTTATGATCAAGGTCTTTTTAGTTTAGTCGAAGAAATGCCAATGCGAGCGTTTCCCTCTCATCTTAAAACTCTCTGAAATATCCCCCCTCTCCTCCTTCCCCACCTCTCCGTGAGACTTCCTAAGCTCTTTCGCATACTGAGAGAACGGGGGTCTGTGGAAAGAAAAAAAAAAGAAATATCTCCTTTCATTTACTAATGAAGCAGCAGGCCGTGTTTGTTTTAAGCTGTCAGCTTTAATTTAAAGTGGCTTATTTGAAAGTGGTGTTATGGTCTGCGCTGTCACTTGAGCGCGATATCGCACGGCGAGATCAAGCCTGTGTCGCTTTACACCTCCTATCAAAGTCTGACTTTCAAATATTTGGGGTTAAAGAGTGATCAGTTTTAAGTTTGACGGCTTCAAAGCCTCGGCCCCCTAACATACCAAGAAAGCCCAAACTCCCTCCGCCTCCCCTCATAAGGAGGTTGTGATTACCACCCAAAATATGTTTTTTATTCCCCCTTCTTTCCCCTGAGGAAGGAAATATGCGAACCGCGGGAACGCTTGGGCATGATGGTAAAAAGAGGCGAAAGGCGACGCAGTGTTACGGCAGGATAATACACAACAGATCCTCGGTCTGTGAACAAATCTGTCCTCAGGGGTGGGACGGAACAGCTTACAAATTATGTGTGCGCAAAGTGACTTCTCTTTCAGCCCTTAGGTATCAATTGTGCACACAGACGCTATTTAATCAAAATGCAACGAAACGGGAGAGGCAAAAGTAGTCCACAAATCCCCAATAGAACTAACATGGGGGAAGATGAAACGGGCCGGGAGCTGGTTCCCAGAGGCGATTTTTCAAAAGGGCGGGTATAGCGGGGGGCAGAGGATGTGCTTGATGGGGTGCTAGCTTGGGCCAAGAGGGGATGCTTGTTCGCTCCATGCCTCGGCCGAGTGTCTCCGTGAGTGCGCCAGAACGTCCGTGCCATCATCTGCAGCATTTGATGCCGCAAGAACTGCTTTCTCAACACGTTTGAGCGTAATCAATCATTTTGTACGTGGCGCTAAGTCATGAGAAGAACCACTGTTTTTAATTGTGTAACTACAATTCAGATGAGTAGTTTTACTTATGACAGGAGACTATACAGTTGAGTTGAGGTGAAAGTCAACCATATTTAAGCTATTGATTGAGTGAAATTTTGGGGTAAAAGGCAGCAAAAAAAATATAAATTAACTCACGAACTAACTCCCCAACTACCGAAATAATTAGCGAAATAGTTAAATAGCTAATTAACTTTCTCACTATCTCACCAGCCAACTAGACGACGAACCAGCTAACCACGCTAACTAGCTATCTAGCCAACTGGTTAACTAGCTGGCTAACTAACCCTAAATAAAATAAACAAATAAATAAATAGACAAATAGATAAATAAATAGATGAATAGATACACAGATAAATAGATAAACAGTGTGGCAATGGGTGGAATGGAGGACTCCAAAATGGCTGTCACTCATTTTCTTAAAATGGCTGCCATTGAATGACGTTAACAAATAACATGCAACATTGTTTTTTTTTCTTGTGTTCATGTTCAAGCACCAAGTTAGGGTGAAAAAATTAAGAGTAATTTTGTGAAGTTTTCACAACTGGTACATATATGACAGGAGAAGATGAGTTGAATTAGTAGTAGCTCACCATTTTTGAAGTGTGAGTACTTTTGACACCAATGATGCGGCTCATCTTTGGTCAGATATCCTTTCCAACGCTTAGTCAAAGGAATCCAATGAGCTTTCCTCCCTGCTACCACAAATGTTTTGTTTATTTTAGTTCAGAGGATCGAATTAGTTTTCCGTGACGACACTTCTTATTTTTTTTTTTACTCTATTTGAGCTGATATGCAAATTTGAGTAGCTTTTTTCTTATCCACGCAGTCTAGTTCAAATTGTTTGATTACAGTTTGACGGAAGAAAGATATGGAAAATATGTTTTGTCACCAAGGAGATGCAGCATTTCATGATTTTCTTTTTTGTGAAAGAAAATGAATAATGATCATCTTCAGAGAGGTGCCTATTTATTTATACTTCAGAGGGCATCTATTTGTCTGTTTTCTTTCCTTTGCATTTGAAAGCCATTTTGCTCATCATCTGTGTCTGCGGTCGTTTATGTTTCGTCTGCACTTCTTATACACTTACAGTATATATACATGAATACATGCAAACAGGAAGGATAATATCCTACATTAGAGATGGATTTGTTTAGGCCACTTTTCAATTCTGTATCCCTAGGTGATATAAAACATGTCGTAACATTTCAGTATGTGTGTGTGTCCTATAGGATTGCAGTACTTAGTGCAATTGAAGAGGTTTATTACTTTGTCCGCCGCCGAAGTCAATTTAAAAAACTTTTTTATATACAGAACTTACAAACTTAATTGGTTCCCAGACAGAGGATGTAAGGCAAAAAGTGTGTATCCCAAAAAATTAATTTCCCACACTTTCAAGATGACATGCAGTTTTTAATCCACAGACATGGTTACCAAACACTCCCCCCCCCCCCCCCCCCCGGTCCCTGACTTCCTGCCCCCAACCTCTTTCTGCTATATTTTGGTCCCTAGTTACCACAAGGGCACACAAACCAGTGTCTTCTTGTGCCGGTCCCAAGCCCGGATAAATACAGAGGGTTGTGTCAGGAAAGGCATCCGCCATAAAAAACAAACTTGCAAATCAAACCTATGAAGATGGAGGACACTGATTCACTGAGGCGACCCCTTGCAGGCAAAAGCCAAAATGAAAAGAAGACGACGAAGTTGCCCCCCACTATATTCACTTTTTTTTACAGCTATTGTTGTTGATGGCTTTTTACTTTCTTGTAATCTCTGCCCAGATGGGAAAGGAGCGACAATACGCTTTTTTGGCCATTCACTCAATACATACAGAACAGTCAACCGGAAATTGGGGGGTCCTCTGTACTTCTTTGAAGGTGTCGGACATTTCGCTCCTCATCCGAAAAGCTTCGTCAGCGAACTAAAATTGTGCTGGTAGCTCTGGCCCAATATATATATCCCTAATGGACCGAGTTGGCGGTGCCAGTACCCTCCTTTGATAAGGTTGGGGAGAGCAGAGGACTATTCCCCGAAGCTAATCTGATTACTTGACAGATTATGCCTGTGACTGGCCCTGATTGCCCCATTCACTCTGGTATCACCTCATCAGCATGACTAAGCCTATGTGGTAATTTTGTACCAATTACTATAAGAGAAGAGGCCTGGCTCCACCACCTCTGGACATGAGGGATATATATATATATATATATATATATATATATATCGGGCCATACCTACCAGCAAAATTTTAGTTCGCTGATGAAGCTTCTTGGATGAGAAGCGAAACGTCCGATACCTTCAAAGAAGTACAGATGACGCCTGAACAAACCTTTTCATCTACCAAAGCATATTTGCCGTGCTTTTGCCTTTTTTGGCCAACGGCGAACCTCTGTCGCAAAGCCAAGATCCAACACCCGGTTGGGGAGTGCTAGTGTGGGAATGGCTCTCTTCCTGCAGACCCTGACAGCAGGGAGTTTTCTCCCTTCCCTCCCCGCTCGCAGACACCGCCACGTTCCCATGGGGAACTGCGATAGCGGCGTCCCTGCCTGGACCACGTCAACGCGCTTGTCTGCTATCATAAACATACGGCAGACATCCTCCAGCCTCCGTGGCCGCTGCCCTTCGCCTCCCTCGTCTCTGTCATCATTCCTGTCATTATTTCCTCCTTTTGATGTGAGTCTTTTCAGGCCTCTTTAGGGCGGCGTTATCTCGATGCACTCCTCTCTCCCTCTGGAAGGCTTTACGCGCGTCCTCCATTTGGTGCCTTGATGTGATCAAAAAGACAAACCCGCCATCCTCTTAACTCTCCCTCTCTCGCGCACCCCCCTTGCCTTTTCCCTACCTCACACATGTTGACTTAGTGCATTGCCACACTCAATTATGATGTCATGCGTGAAACATAAAGAACGTTATGGCAAAAAGGGGAAAAGCTTTTCTGTCATGTACAGAAAGTGTCGACCTCCTGCGGGTTATTGACCCGGGACGGATAGTTTCTCGAGATTCTGGAAGCCTCCCACCCCCCATGCAGGTTCCATTGTGGAACCTGATTGCAGTCGATCATAAAAAAAAAACGGACAAAATCCAACTTCAACGGATAGTTAGGACGGCGGAAAAAAATCATTGGCACCACCCACTCTCGAGGACTTGCACAGTGCAAGAATCGAAACAAGGGCGTGGAAAAATCCTACTGGACCCTCTGCACCCTGCTCACCACCTTTTAATAATAATCCATTTCATTTCTAAGGCCCTTTCAAAACTCTCAAGGTCACTTTCGAGTCACCGGATTACTTTTTCCTGTGGGTGAGTAGCGGCAGCCACTCTCAACCCAGAATAACTCAAATAGATCGAAAGTTAGCTAGCTAATTTGATAACTAATAGATAGCTAGCTAGATAGCTAATAGATAGATAGCTATATAGCTAATAGATAGCAACATGAGCCAGCGTTCACTCAACCCGGAATAACTCAAATAGATAGTTATTTAGCTAGCTAGTTAGATAGCTAAATATAGCAAATAGATAGCTAGCCAGGTAGCCAGCTAGCTAGTTAGATAGCGAATAGATAGCAAATAGATAGCTAGCTAGGTAGCTAGATAGCTAGGTAGGTAGCTAATAGATAACTAATAGCTAGCTAGATGGATAGCTAATAGATAGCAAATAGATAGATAGCAACATGAACCAGCGTTCACTCAACCCGGAATAACTCAAATAGATAGAAAGTTAGCTAGCTACCTAGCTAATACATAACTAATAGCTAGCTAGATAGGTCCCCTCAGGCAGGCGCGACCGATCCATGTGTACCAAATCTCAAGGTCAGTTTACAGTCACAGGATCAGCTCTTCCGTGGGTGAGCAGCGATAGCCCCACGCGCCAGTGTTCACTCACCCTGGAAGTTACTCAAATAGATAGAAAGCTAGCTAGAAATCTAGCTAGCTATTTCTTTATGGTAAATATCCCTTGCTGAAGATTTTGCTCCAGTTGTCGTTTGTCGTCATGGTGCACATTGCAATAGTTGTGTTGCGTTGTCTGCTAAAAGCTTGACCTCATTAAAGCTTTTTGTTGTCATTTTTTGTTATTAATATTAAGGAACCAGGAAAAAAAGGTTTGATGGACAAGATCCACATGGTGCAAGAAGTGGTCCTGACCGTCCAGAATATTTTGGAAGAGCTTGCCAACATCGGCGAGCGTACAAAAAAGTACACCATTCTGTCTTTAGTCCACATTTCATCAAAATATTCTGAATATATATTGACGCTGTTCCTTTTCTTTTGCAGTTTATTCAACTGGTCGGTTCCGTTCATGTCGTGTTTGGCCTGCCTGGTCCTCTTTGTGGCTACCTTGCTTTTATATTTTATCCCGCTGCGCTACATCGTGCTCATTTGGGGTAAGTGTTGATTTTATTACATTACATTAGATGAGATGAGCCTTTGTTTGTCTCACAGTGGAGAAATTTACAAAATTTCACAGCAGCAAAAACAAAATACAGGAGCTGCTGTAAAGGCAGGCACTCTCACGGCGCTATTTTAAATTCCAAAACAAACAAAACAGGTTTTTTTTTGTCATTTTGTCAGTTTTAGGACAACAGAAACATTTAATTGAGCGCAAGAAACTTTAGATGCTCTTCTTTCATCAGAAAAAAAATGTTAATTCCTAAGTTATATGGGTCTGGAGTTATCTGAGCATGAAATGGGGGCGGCTGTACAAAATACAATACAATACATACATATTGGTTGATATAGTGCTTCAACAACAGCTGAGGCTGGAACAAAGCACTAACATGGACAAAAGGGAAATGCTGCCCCCTTGTGGAAGGGAAAACCATTGCCAGAGACCATGGCGAGCACTTTATCGGCACCCAAGGATGAAAAAACAAAACCCGAACACATTCGGGAATGGCGCTCTACGTCATATTTTCAATTCCCGAATAGATTTATGAATGGCAGTGAATGAGTTAAATTAATCATCAATGTAAACATTAAAATCTAAAAAAATAAACAATAAAAATAACACAGTGATACCTTGGCTTACGAACTTAATTGGTTCCCAGACAGACAGTGTAAGTCGAAAAGTGTGTATCCCAAAAATGAATTTCCCATAGGAAACCATTAAAATGAGAATAATCTGTTCCCAGGTCCCCATAAAACATATTTTTCTACTTTCTAATTTTCTAAGCCTTAAAACTACACAAAATATGCCTTATTTTATGTATAATAAAGGTGCTATGGTATTATAATTACAGAAATAAACAGTTTTATTTACCTTTGTGATGGTCGTTGATGGCTTGATGGAATGGAGTGACCGGTTTCATCAGTATTAAACACTTGATGAGGAATGTAGCCTTCTTCGTTCACCATCTTGAGGAATGATCCCTTGGAAGTGCTTTCTCCGCGATCATTTTACCTAGTTCATCGTCAATTGTGTTGTTTAGTTGGGTTGATAGCTTTTTGCATCAAGTGTACAGATGGCTTGTGCGGGTTGTTTATGGAGCCTGATTGATGGGATATTTTAACCTTGCAGTCTACACTCTGCCTTTGAACTATCAAAGTTGAAACTCTCTCACTGTCGTCTTCCTGTCTCTTTAATGTTTAAACCACCTCCTCTCACTGCTGCGTTCTTGACCAATCACATGGCTTTAACCGAAGACTGGGGTTGGGGAATAGAGGCCAAATAAAGTTGGCAGCCATTTTCTTTTTGGAGAACGGCTTCACTCTCTCTCTATCTTTAAACCCCACCCCCCTCACTGCTGCGTTCTTGACCAATCACATGGCTTTAACCGAAGACTGGGGGTGGGGAATAGAGGACCAAAACAAGCCGGCTGCCATTTTGTTGTTAGAATGGGCTCGTTCGCGAACGACACTAAACTCATTGAGGCAGCTCCGTGTGTATCCCAAAAAAAAGTTTGTATGCCAAGGTAAAATGTTCATAAATTTAACGTTCATAAACCAAAAATTTTGTAAGCCACGGGGTTCGTAAACCGAGGTATCACTGTACATGTAAAATACTCCCTATAAATAACAGTTCAACATGTCTGAAAAATAATTGCAAAAATAATTACAATTAAAATGAAACATTGTGGCACCCAATGAAAACCTGAACTAATTTGGGAATTGCACTCTACGTCATAATTTCAATTCCTGAATAAGTTTGGCATTGTCAGCGAATGAGTTAAAATAAAGCAGACATTGATTCCATTGTTTATAATGGGAAATGTTTCAGTTTTCGACCAAATCCGTTTTCCAATAGGTTTCTGGAACGGATTATGGTCGAAAACCTATTTTTTTACTGTAATACTGAATTGCTCACCTTTTTTTTTTTGTTTAAACTCAAGTTGCAGTTAAAAAAAGCAGACATTGATTCCTATTTTTATAATGGGAAATGTTTCGGTTTTCGACCAAATCTGTCTTCCAATAGGTTTCTGGAACGGATTATGGTCGAAAACCTATTTTTTTACTGTAATACTGAATTGCTCACCTTTTTTTTTGGTTTAAACTCAAGTTGCAGTTAAAAAAAGCAGACATTGATTCCTATTTTTATAATGGGAAATGTTTCGGTTTTTGACCAAATCAGTTTTCAAATGGGTTTCTGGAACGGATTACGGTTGAAAACTGATTTTTGACTGTAATACTGAATTGCTCCCTTTTTTTTTTTTTTTTTTTTTTTTTTTTTTTTTTTTGGTTGCAAACTCTAGTTACAGAACCGCCACACTGGATTCCACTTCCCACTCTTACTCTCCGTCTCTCATTTCAAAAAGCAAAGTCATTTTCAACATCTCTCCCCGTATACACCTCTGCTCATGCTCAACTGGATCAGACATCTGCTAACGGCGCGCCGGGCTCCGTGTGGGCTGCGATGCCGCCGCAACCCAGTGGAAGCAAAGGCCTCGGGTTTTGTCGGGAACACAAAGGAGAGTTTGCAAAGAGCTGTATATAACACCGCATATCCTTGGGCGATCCGAAGCACTATCTCATTATCTAGTGTGGCTACACCGCGCGGACCGTCGTCTCAGTGGTCAGGGAAATAACGTTGCCCTCCACGGGCTCTCCTCCACCAGCCCACAGCCGCTCTCCGTTTGCGCGCAGCAATCGATACCAAAATCCCATCGTATCAACAAAAAAAAAACACGCAGACAGAGACGCTTTCTCTGCCTCCCCTGTTAACCTCCATCCCTGCGGTTTTAAGGCAAGCTTTTCAAGTTACGTACACATATTTAGGTCCCGGGGTTCTTTTGTCTGCACGTTGAGGTGAGGCGCTCGCTAACTGCTAGTATAATACAGTGATACCTCGGTTTCGTTAAATTTATGAACATTTTACCTTGGCATACAAACTATTTTTCGGGGTACACGCAATGAGTGATCGCAAACGAGCCCGTCCTCTATTCCCCGCCCCTAGTCGTCTGTTAAAGCCACGTGATTGGTCAAGAATGTAGCAGTGAGGAGATGGGGGTTACAGACAGACAGAGAGAGAGAGAGTGAAGCCATTCTCCCAAAAATAAAATGGCAGCCGACATTTTTTTTTGTCTTCTATTCCCCGCCCCCAGTCTTTGGTTAAAGCCACGTGATTGGTCAAGAACGCAGCAGTGAGTGGAGGTGGTTTAAACATTAAAGAGACAGACAGACGGCAGAGAGAGAGAGAGAGAGGGACAAAATGACAGAAAACAGCGAAATTTGGACTCGTTTCAACTTTGATAGTTCAAAGGCAGAGTATAGACTGCAAGGTTAAAATTCCCATCAATTAGACTCCACAAATGACCCGCACAAGCCATCTGTACACTTGATGCAAAAAGCTATCAACCCAGCTAAACAGAACACAATTGATGAGGAACTAGATACAATTAGAAAGAAAGAAGGTTAGGTTCCTCATCAAGTGTTTAATGCTGATGAAACCGGCCACTCCATGCCATCAACGACCATCAAGAAGGTAAATAACATCACTTTATTATATAGTACAGTTTGTTTCTTTAATTATAATACCATAGCACATTTATTATACATGAAATAAGGTATATTTTGTGTCGTTTTAAGGCTTATAAAATGTACAAGTAGATTTTTTTTTTTATGGGGACCTGGGAACGGATTCTTCTCATTTTAATGGTTTCCTATGGGAAATTATTTTTTGGGATACACAATTTTCGCCTGACACACTCTGTCTGGGAACAAATTAAGTCCGTAAGCCATTAGCACACGCGCTGAGATGTGCTTTTCACTCATTTGTCCGCGCCGCCTCGCGGCCGCGTGTTTGAAAGTGAGCAGAAGGTCTTTCTAAAATGAAGGAATGTCATTAACCGCCTCCTAATCACTTTTTTTTTTAATGTGGAAACTTATGCTTAGCGATTCGCTGAAAAATTAACTCATTCACTGTCGGACCATGTGCAATAAAATGTGTCCATTCCAGCACCAGGGTTTTTGTCATTTTCTCTTCAACTTCAATGCCCACAGAATATTGAGTTTTAGGGCTACATAAACATTAAATTCAGTGTGAAAAACCTTACACTCTCTTTTTTAATCAGAAAAAAAGTTAATTCCTAAATTATATGGGTTTGGAGTTATGTGAGCTTGAAATGGGGTCGACTGGACAAAATTCAATATAAACACCAGAACCCAAACTAATTTGGTGATCCGGACTGATCTGAGCATTAAATGGGGGCGGCTGTACAAAATACAATACAATACATACACAGATAGATAGCTAATAGATAGCTAGCTAGATAGCCAGCCAGATAGCTAATAGACAGCAAATAGATAGCTAGCTAAGTAGCCAGCCAGATAGATTATAGACAGCAAATAGATAGCTAAATAGGTAGCCAGCTACCTAATGGCCACCGAGAGGAAACCACAATGACAAGGTGGCTCGGGGCAAAAAAAAAAATACTGTATTTTCCGGTGTATAATGGCACCACACATGGCACCAAATCCCGACCTCGTAGGAAAGTAGTAATTGTGGCCAAGGAAGTATTATTGATATTGCACAAACTTGAGCGGGAGACTAATTTATTTTTGGGAAAAAAAAAAGATTTTGAACAAACCTGTTCGGAGATCGAGCAGGAGTTATTGCCAAGACTGAAATAATTCCTTTCCCAACGGCTATGAATAATTTCAGGCTGGAATGTATTGAGCCTATTTGCAATACGTAACCCCAAATTATTCATACCTTGGGGTTGTTGTATTGTATGTGGTGGGCTCGGCATCCTGGGGATGGAACGCCGGAATGTATTGCGATGCAGAGCACGTTGGTCCTCCATTGATAACCGTGTCCTTTTTTTGCAGGTGTGAACAAATTTACCAAGAAACTGCGCAACCCGTACGCCATCGATAATAATGAACTGCTGGATTTTCTGAAGAGGCTGCCGTCAGATGTTCAGAAGGTAATGGACTTTTTTTTAACACTCAAATAAGAACCCAATTCTCGAAAGACCTTTGCTTGATTAACTCATTCACTGCCGGACATGTGGAAAAATGAGATATTAAAATATTTTATTTTACCACTCCTACGCTTAAAACTTTTCAAAAGACAGGTTTTAAATGGCTACTTTTTTAAAGTTACTCCTGCTCCAGGTTTTTAAGTCATTCACTGCTAGACGTGTGCAAAAAAGTGTCCACTCTTGTGCCAGGGTTTTTGTCATTGTCACTCGAATTCCAGGACCCGTAGAATATTGAATCTTAGGACTACATAAGCATAAGAAACCATAGACCAGCGGTGTCAAACATACGGCCCGCGGACCAGAACTGGCCCACAAGGAGGTTTGATCAGGCCTGCAGGATAATTTAAAAGTGGAAAAAATGCACAAACGACATCAAAAACATAAACCCCCGGTTTGTTTGTTTTTTTTTCTTCCGGGCCGGGGGGTGCTGATAGAGCGCTGGTCAGACCTCTGGCAGTGTTTTTTCCCTTCCCTTGCCTTTCGTCCATATTCGCGCTTTTTTCCAGCTTCAGCAGTTGTTAAAGCCCTATATAAACCAATATGTGTGTATTACATTGTATTTTGGACAGCCGCCCCCATTTCAAGCTCAGATAACTCCAGACCCATAGACCTTAGGAATTAACTATTTGTTTCTGATGAAAGAAGAGAGTCTCAGGTTTCTTACACGGAATTGAATGTTTATGAACTCCTAAAAGTCAATAATCTCCTGATTTGGAATTCGAGTGACAATGACAAAAACCCTGGCACTACAGTGGACACATTTTTGTACAAGTCTGGCAGTGAATGAGGTAAGAACTTTGTTCAGGTTTTCCTTTTTCATGCTTGGGTGCCGATAAAGTGCTCCCCATGGTCTCTGGCAATATTTTTCCCTTCCACAAGGGGCAGCATTTCCCTTTCGGGCATGTTAGCGCTTTTTTCCAGCCTCAGCTGTTGTTGAAGCGCTATATAAAACAATATTTATGTATTGTATTTTGTACAGCCGTCCTCATTTCAAGCTCATATAACTCCAGACCCATACAACTTAGGAATCAACTATTTATTTCTGATGAAAGAAGAGAGTCTCAGGTTTCATACACTGAATTGAATGTTTATGTCGTCCTATAACTCAATTTGAGTGAAAATGACAAAAACCCTGGCAATGGAGTGGACTCATTTCTGCACATTGTGAATGAAAAAAGATGATTCGCGGCCCGATTATCCTTGCAGGTTCTAATGATCGATTTTAATTTATTTATTGATTAAGTTATTTGTTTGTTTGTTTGTTATACATTTTGTCACAAATCCCCGAGTTCTCAATCCATCCATCAATCCAGAATTCAATCACAGTTATTTTGACTTCACTCTTTGAACGCTATTTTTTTTAATCCTGCTGTCAATCTACAGAGGTTGAATAAAGTTATCCCAAAAAAAAGACAGCTAAAAAGCGACACAAAAGGATTTGTGCTCGGTTACGTCCCATCTCTGCAATCCGCTTCGGGGGGTTCCCAAGGGCAATAAATATGTGGCGTGATGGACACGTCGGCGTCATTGGGCGTCATCATCGCAGAGCGTTGGGAAAGGAGTCGAGAGATTTACTCTGCTAGGAAATGAAGTGCCACCTCGCTCCCTTCATCTCCCACGTCGTTCACCCCTACGCCGAACCCTGAGGTGGGGAGAAAAATCCTGACGGCGCGGATCCAGGCGAGACTCGCTCACCCTTGATGTGTCGTTGTCGTCTCCCCCTCTCCCTTTCCCTGCCGTACAGCAACAACATGGCCACCTTGTCTGTGATGTCGCTGAAGCCTCTCTCGTTTGAGATTTGGACGGCCGAGTTTGCAAAATAAGTTGCCAGATGCTTTTTTTTTTTTTTTTCAGTCCCTTTTGTCCCTCTTCCTCCCCCCCCCCTCCCCCGTCGGGATACAACATTTTTTTATCCTGTCTTTGAAATAGTACACACAAGGAAACAATACTGTTCAGAGAGAATGTACACGTTGGGAATAGCTCCAACGTTCTTAACTCATTCGCTGCCATTGAATTTATTCAGGTTTTGTTTATTGTTGTTGCATGGGGTACAGATAAAGCACTGGTCAGTCCTCTCGCAATGTTTTTCCCTTCCACGAGGGGGCAGCATTTGCCTTTTGTCTGTGTTAGCACTTTGTTACACCATCGGCTGTTGTTAAAGCGATATATAAATCAATATGTATTTATTTATTGTATTTTGTGCAGCCGCCCTCTATTTCAAGTTCAGATAACTCCAGACCCATATAACTTAGGAATTAACATTTTTTTTAATTATTAACATTTAATAATTATTAACATTTTTTTAGTTTCTTACGCTGAATTAAATGTTTACGTAGTCTTAAAACTCAATATTCTGTGGGTCCTACAACTTGAGTTAAAATGACAAAAAAAACTCTGTTTTTGACTTTAAAATGGCGCCACGAGAGTGGGTGCCTTCACAGCAGCTCCTGTAGTTTGTTTTTGCTGCTGTGAAATGTACTGTGAGACAAATAAAACCTCATCTAATAACTCCAAACCCATATAATTTAGAAAGTAACTTTTTTTTCGGATGAAAGAAGAGAATCTAAGGTTTCTTACACTGAATTAAATGTTTGTGTAGTCCTAAAACTCAATATTATGTGGGTCCTGGAATGTGAGTGACAATGACAAAAACTCTGGCACTGAAGTGGACACACCTTCTGGCGGTGAATGAGTTAACCGCGAAAAATAAGGGATTACTGTATATAATCTCTTCACACATAGAAAATATAGACAATACAATAAAATACAAACAATACAGTATACACTAGTGTTATCTAAATCAATATGTATGTATTGTATTGTATTGTATTGTATTGTATTTTATACAGCCACCCCCATTTCAAGATCAGATAACTCCAGACCCATATCAGTTTTTCTGATGAAAGAAGAAAGTCTAAGGTTGTTAGCACTTTGTTCCAGCTTTAGCTGTTGTTAGAGCGCTACATAAACAATCTTTATGTATTGCATTGTATTTTGGACGATCGCCCTCCTTTCAATCTCATATAACTCCAAACCCATATAATTTAGGAATTAACTTTTTTCGGATGAAAGAAGATAGTCTAAGGTTTCTTACGCTGCATTGAATGTTTATGTAGTCCTAAAACTTAATATTGTGTGTGTCCTAGAATTCAAGTGACAATGACACTGACGTGTTGCTGTGAATGAGTTAATCAAAACTTAGAACAATTGTCGGCGGCAACAAAAAGCGCCACAAACGGTCTCCTTTCCTTCCCGCAAATGTTACATGGCAATTAGCAGGCAAATCTCCAAAGTCGTCCTCAAAAGCGGTACTTCTGACAAGGCGGAAATGAGAAGCATCTGTCAGTTCGGAGCACGGTTTCATGTTGTGATGCACCAAGCTGCCACTTTGTTCCCACACTTCCCCATCTCCCGTTTCGAATAGTGGCCCGCCCGGCTAATTAGCATAACGTTTCCTTACCTTTTTTACTCAACAGATTTGCCATCTTGTTTGAGCGCTCGCCCGCCGCCGCGCTTCAAAAGCAACTTTTCAGCACATTTTTAGCTCGCTCCTCTTCAAGACACCCCACGATCACTTGAAAAAATGTCCACCGCCACATCACATTTCTTGCCCGTCAAGAAAAGAATCCGAAACTGCACGAGGCAATGCTGAACACTTGAGTGAATCTCGGGTAATTTGACATGTGTATCCAAAAACATGGGAAAAAAACATGCTAGGTTTCAACATTTTTGTACAAAATCAAACCGTTTTTTGACAGTCCAGGATTCAAATTAACTACAAAATCAGGAACGACTTATGAATGTCATTCCCTACTTTCAGAAGTCTTTAGTCCAGGAAATATAAACATAACTAAAACTATCATTGACAGCATCCTTTTCATTGCAAATACAGGTAACATCCGAGTTACGACCTACGCGAGTTACGACCACCCATACTTACGACCATGACCGCCAGACCCTTATTTTTTAATTTAATTTAATTTTTTTAATTATACGCCTGGCACCACAACGCACAAGCAGCCAGCAACACGTACTCCAATTTTGGCCAGCCAGCATGTCACACACTTGCACAGCAATGCGTGACTACACTCAATGCAGTAGTTATACAGTGCAGATACTGTCTCGGCAACATCTGTAGTGTCGGGCGACCTTTTCTGTCCGTTAGCAGGGAGTGCAGGATAAGTATAACATTTATAAATGAACAGTACAGTAAACAGTTTTGTATACATTACAGGTACAGTTATATAGTAATAAAAATCAATAATACGAAATGTAAAATGTTAAAAACAACACTAAACGGTTAATATAAAATGTATAAATGAACCGTACAGTAAACAGTGTTGTATACATTACAGATACAGTTATACAGTAATAAAAATCGATAATATGAAATATAAAATGATAAACATGACACTAAAAGGTTAGCATAACATTTATAAATGAACTGTACAGTAAACAGTTTTGTATACATTACAGATACAGTTATATAGTAATAAAAATCGATAATATGAAATATAAAATGATAAAAATGATACTAAAAGTTGTAAAATTTATAAATGAACTGTAAACAATTTGGTATATAATAGTATTCAATAGAAAATGTTGCTTAAAAACAACAGATTGACATCGTATACTATCCTGTCGTGTAAACGTCTCGTCGGCCATTTTGAATGGATTTCGATTTACGACCGTTTGACTTACGACCATTTTGTCACAACGGAACCCGGTCGTAACTCGGATGTTACCTGTATTTATATATGATGTATTCGCAGTACATCATGTAATGGTACACCTTAGCGGCGATTTAAAATTGATTGAAACTCTTCATTTCCACATAATTTCATGTGTATTGATATTTTGTCAAGCCGCTGGCAGTCAACGTTCATGGTATATACTATAATCGTGTAAACGTCTCGTCGGCCATTTTGAATGGATTTCGACTTATGACCGTTTTGTCGGAACGTAACCCGGTTGTAACTCGCATGTTGTTATTATTATTATTATTATTATTATTATTATTTACGGGCCATTTTTTTTTGTTTTTAATTCCTCCTTTTAACATGAACGGAGCTTGCTGTCAAATTGTTGATACTATTTTTCTTTTGTTAAGGACAAAACAGATCTACGAGGCCCCGTTTATCACCACTTTCAGCTTTGATGGTTTTATGAGACTTCAACTTTGGGGTTTAGTGTTCTTAAGGTGTAGGGGGGTATACTTTGCGGGTCATCTCAGCTTTTTTCCACTTCTAATATTGGGTTTGGGGGGGTGCCGAATGAGGTGTTAGTCCAAAACCCTTGATTCCTGAAATCCTTCCTGCGCGTGATTAATCCCCTCTGCTCTCACGTTTTTAAAAAATGATTCATTACATTGCGAGCCCGCCTTGCTTTTTATCCCCCCACTGCGCCGACTTCTCCTCAGGGGAGCCATTAGCGTGCGCTCGGCTGAGCTCGGATTACCTACATCCCTGCTAAAAAACTCCCTGCTTGTTTTTGCAGGTGCACTATAGCGCGCTGAGAGCGCCCACCGGCCACAACCTGCCACGCAAGAAGAAGTAAGAGAGCAGGGGGTCCGACCCAGTCCGCCTGATAAACACGGCGCCGGTGCCACCCGAGCTCCACCGTAGCATCCCGACTCGGCAAACCTTGCCCCGTCACGTCACGTCACCCTCTGACTTGTGTGTTTGCCTCCCTGGCTGACAGCTGGAGGAGGAAAAGGATCAGGCCAGCTCGCGGCCCCGTCCATCACCAGCAGAGAGGTAAAAAAAAAAGGGGGGGGGAAAGCTATGCCGTCGTCTTTGGTTGTAATTTGGAGAAGGAACGAGGCTTACTTGCTTATTTTTTTTTCTTGGAGAGGTTAAGATGTTCGCCCCAAGTCAAAGTTAATGCCGGATTTAACGCTTTAATGGAAAACAAACGATGGCAAAATATTCCACTTGATCCGGGCGTTAATATCATGAAAAGCCACAAAAAAAACGGAATGATAGGTGGGGAGAGTGTAGCCATATTTTTGCACTATTATCTTTTCTTCTGGCGCGAAAATGTATTTATTTCCTACATCTGTTGTATCTTGTGTATATATCCTGTATCTTAGTGATGGCTCTATGCCAACAGCATGTACTGACAAGCGCTAAAATGTAATGCTCTTCCGCTAAATGGCTGCAGCGTCGCTTAACGGGGTGGGCCCAGTTGTTCACATGCAGATTTGAACTATTTTTTGAATAAATACAGATTTATTTTACGTTTTATGTTATTTTACGTTTTTTTCTGAATGCAAAATATGTGCCTTCGCTCATTAACTCATTCACTGCCATTCACAAATTTATTCGGGAATTGAAAATATGACGTAGAACGCCATTCCCGAATGTGTTCAGGTTTTGTTTCTTCATACTTGGGTGCCAATAAAGCGCTGGCCATGGCCTTTTCTTTCCATAAGGGGGCAAGATTTCCCTTTTTTTCCATGTTAGCGATTTATTCCATCTTCAGCTGTTGTTAAGGCGCTATATAAACCAATTTGGATGTATTGTGTTGTATTTTGTACAGCCGCCCCCATTTCATGCTTAGATAACTCCAGACCCATATAACTTAGGAATGAACTTTTTTTCTGATGAAAGAAGAGCATCTAAAGTTTCTTGCGCTGAATTGAATAATTATGTAGTCCTAAAACTCAATATTCTGTGGATCCTGGAATTTGAGTGACAATGACAAAAACCCTGGCACATTTTTGCACATCTGGCAGTGAATTAGTTAAAGGGAATCATTTTCAGGAGGGGTAAAGAAAAAAAAATCACAGGCAATATAACATTACAAAAACAGAGATTATCTGACGTTTGGGGGTGGGGGGATTGTTTTTATATGCTGGGTGATGGTGGGCAGGGGGTTCTGATAGGACAGTTCTCCCCCCCTGTCCCTCATCTGTCTCCCTCGCAGTAGCCCAGTGGTGAAAGAGCATCCAGCTGTGCTTTGTGAAGACTTTGATTGGCTCGGGGGAGGGGGGGGGGTGAGGTGCGGGTGGCGTACCTCGGCGGAGCCCCAGGCTATCTTTCTTTTTTTTTTTTTTTTTGACAAGCTGATAGAGACATCAACTTGGCTCTCCCAGGATCTGCCACCAGGGGTCCGTTTCAAAAATGAGAGGTGACCCCGGAGCTTCTGACTACCTTAATCCCCACCACCACCAAACACGCAAACACACTGGCGCGTATAAAAAGCCTGACTTCAGGTGGCGGCTCTGCACGGGCCTGAGGGTGTGTGTGTGTGGGGGGGGGGTGTCTTTTGGGATACCATCAGACCACTGGTGGAATACCCAAAAAGGAAAACTGTTTTGAGATACTGCTAGAATGATTTATTTATTTATTTATTGGTGGGGGAGGAGGGGGGGGGTGATCAACTTCAATTTTCTGTCATAAAAATCCAAATATTTATTTCAATGCTGAAGTTCGACTGTGAAAGCTAAGTACGTATACAGTGATACCTCAGCTCGCGAACTCAATTGCTTCCCAGAAAGTCTGTGACAATCTCTCTTCGCCAGTAGACGCTACGGCTTCGTGTTTGATTTCGACATTTAGCTTGTAGCAGACGTGCACATTCCACCATGACGTCCCCGATCCACTGGTGAAAAGGACACTTTGATCCTTTGCTCTTTCATCTGCTTCATACAACAAAGTGAGTGCAGAAAGTGCTGAATGACTGTCTGTCTTTTGTGTCACATTATTCGTTATTTGGTTTTTGTTTTTGACTTCAAGATGGCATCGTGAAAGTGGCTGCCTTTACAGCAGCTCTTTGTTTTTCTACTTCTTCTTTTCCTGTCCTCTTCCTTTCATCACTTTGCTGCTGCAAAATGTAAATTTCTCCACTGCAAGACTAATAAAGGATAGTCCAATCCACTTCAACATAACTAGTGTAGCACGTGTGCCATATAGGAATTCTTCAACTACCTGAAATAACACATTTAGATTCCAGAGTGAAATAGTTTACAGGATACTGTTGTAATTATTTCAAAATAAAAGCCATAATGTGATATTAAAATGAAAATTCAACGAAAAAAAACACTTTATTCCCATCTAAATTAAACAATGCGTATTTTAATATGATGCCAAATCATTTATTTCACATTTTTTTGTGCACCTCAGTTCCGGGAACTACTGTTTGAAACCCCCACAGTAGTTATTGTTCATGGTGTGGTTGTGATGTCTTCATCCGCCTGTCAAAAGCGGAAGCGCCTGCAGCTGTTGCGGCCCCCCTACCACCTTCCCTTCACACACTCATCCACACACAGTGCCTGTCATACTGCTTGTTTCCATGACAGTCCTTCAGGCATCACCACAGGCACTCCGTGTGTGTGTGTGTGTTTGTGCGTGCGCGGACCCCTATACAACCTGTTTTCCTCTTCATGCAGACCTTCCTCGGATGTTGGGCCCTTGGGTGGGCGTCATACTTGAGAGAGAGAGAGAGAGAGAAGAGAGAGAGAGAGAGAGAGAGAGAGAGAGAGAGAGAGAGAGAGAGAGAGAGAGAGAGAGAGAGAGAGAGAGAGAGAGAGAGAGAGAGAGAGAGAGAGAGAGAGAGAGAGAGAGAGAGAGAGAGAGAGAGAGAGAGAGAGAGAGAGACACTGAGAGAGAGAGAGACACAGAGAGAGAGAGAGGGTGTGAGGGAGGGAGGAAGAGAGAGAGAGGTGAAAAGAGAGACAGATAGACAGAGAAAGGGACCGAGAGAGAGAGACGGAGAGAGAGAAATGGAGACAGAGAAATGGAGAGAGAGAGACAGGGAGAGAGAAACGGAGACAGAAAGACAGGTGAAAAGAGAGACAGACAGACAGACAGAGAGAGGGACAGTGAAAGGGACAGAGAGAGAGAGAGAGAGAGAGAGAGAGAGAGAGAGAGAGAGAGAGAGAGAGAGAGAGAGAGAGAGAGAGAGAGAGAGAGAGAGAGAGAGAGAGAGAGAGAGAGAGAGAGAGAGAGAAGGGACAGAGAGAGAGGAGAGAGAGAGAGAGAGAGACGAGAGAGAGAGAGAAACGGAGACAGAAAGTCAGGTGAAAAGAGAGACAGACAAAGAGAGGGACAGAGAAAGTGACAGAGAGAGAGCGTGAGGGACAGAGAGAGAGAGGTGAAAAGACAGACAGACAGACAGAAACACAGCGAGAGGGACAGAGAAAGACGCAGAGAGAAGGACAGAGAGGGACAGAGAGAGAGCGAGAGGGACAGAGAGAGAGGTGAAAAGAGAGAGAGACAGAGAGAATGAGACAGAGAGGGACGGAGAGACAGAGAGAGGTGAAAAGAGAAACAGACCAACAACAGAGAGAGAGAGAGACAGCGAGAGGGACAGAGAGAGTTAGACAGAGAGAGACTAATTGCTGTTTAACTCATTCTCTGCCATTGCCGAATTTATTTGGGAATTGAAAAGCATGACGTGGAGCGACATTCCCTAATTTTTTCGAGTTTTCTTGCAGGTGGGTGCCGGTCAGACCCCTGGCAATGTTTTTCCCTTCCACGAGGGGGCAGCATCTGCCTATTGCACATCCACCCCCATTTCAATCTCAGATAACTTCAGACCCATATAAGTTAGGAATTAACTTTTTATTCTGATGAAATAAGAGGATCTAAGGTTTCTTACGGTGTGTTGAATTTTTATGCAGTCCTAAAAATCAATATTCTATGGGTCCTGGAATTCGAGTGACAATGACAAAAACCCTGGCACTGGGGTGGACACATTTTTTTGGACATCGTCAGGCGGTGAATGAGTTAAACTGGACGACTTAATTTGCTCTGCAGCATACCTAAATTGCTAAAGTGAGCATGATTATCACATTTCTTTGTTGTATAGGACGTCATCGGCAGCTGGGCCATTTTGCGTCTGCCCCGCTCGCACCGGGAATAAAGCCAAGCAGACGTCACAAAAGCAGAGAAAACGGTGACTAATCGCAGTTTATGGCGAGGTGACGATATCATCATTCTTCCAAGACGATGATGGCCTTTAAGTGGCCGCATGAAATCACTGGCCTTTAAAAGCACCTCTCCGAGATCCACCCGCTCATTAATACATTCAAAGCGTTCCGCTTTCATATCATTCCCGACTGGGACGGCCCCTCGCGGTCGCTGCAGCGTCGGATTCGGGGATCAGAGGTTTACCCGAATATCGCAAGTGGCTCCACTTTAAGATGAGGTCACGTGGGAGGCGCTTGCCTGTCCGCCAAAATGAAAACGCTGCTGTATGGGAATGTGGTTTGCTTCCTAATTGCTGGCTGGCAGAAAACAATACAAAGAGCAAACGTGGCCAATGGACTCATACTTAAAAAGAAGTACCGTATTTTCCGGTGTATAAGACATCGCTAAAAGCTTTAATTTTCTTCAAAAGTGTCCTTATACGCCGGTGCGCCTTAGATGTGAAGTCATACTGAGTCACAACAGGTCTTGCAACTACTGTCAGCAGCCATTTCCCCCTATAAAAGTACTGTGTAACGCCAGCCTCTACTGTAGCACCTTATAATGTCTGTGCCTTATATTTGGAAAACTTTTTTTCACTCATTAAAGGTACGCCTTAATATCCGGTGTGCCTTATACAGTGATACCTTGACTTACGAACTTAATTGGTTCCCAGACAGAGTCTCTAAGGCGAAAAGTGTGTATCCCAAAACATTATTTCCCATAGGAAACCATTAAAATGAGAATAATCCGTTCCCAGGTCCCCATAAAACATAATTTTCTACTTTCTAATTTTCTAAGCCTTAAAAAAAGCCTACACAAAATAGACCTTATTTTATGTAGACTAAATGTGCTATGGTATTATAATTAAAGAAATAAACTGTATTGTATAATAAAGTTATTTTATTTACCTTTGTGATGGAATACTTCATGAGGAACGTAGACTTCTTCTTTCACCATCTTGAGGAATGATCCCTTGCAGATGCTTTCTCTGCGATAATTTTACCTAGTTCCTCATCAATTGTGTTCTGTTTAGCTGAAACAGGTGCATATATAGACCCCCTAGAAGCCTTTAAAAAACTGAGGACCGGCCAAAAGGTCCTCACTTGTCAAGAATGTCCTCACTATGTATGGTATAAAATGTTAGTGGTCCTCACAAGACCAGTCATACAAACACACACGCACACACAAAATGGATGTGTTCACTTCCCGAATGATACCCGATTCCCTCGGGCCATGTGGCCAGATTCACCGCCGCTCCCGCCAATTCATCAACCACAAAATAAAATTTAAAAAAATTACAATTGTAACGCTTATTCAGGAGGTGAAGGAATCACGTCATATTATGTCACTGTTAACTCATTCACTGCCATTCACAAATTTATTCTGGAATTGAAAATATAACGTAGGGTGCCATTCCTGAATTTGTTCGGGTTTTGTTTTCTCTTGCTTGGGTGTCGATAAAGCGCTGGCCATGGCCTCTGGCAAAAAAAAATCCCTTTTTCCCATGTTAGCGCTTTGTTCCAGCTTCAGCTGTTGTTCAAGCGCTATATAAACCAATATTTATGGCATTGTGTTTTCAACATCCGCCCTCATTTCAAGCTCAAATAACTCCAGACCCATATCATTTTGCACTCTTATTTTCTGATGAAAGAATAGTGTGTAAGGTTTCTTACGCTGCTTTGAATATTGTAAAGAGCAATGCATTGGGGAGACTCAACAAATTCTCCAAAAAAGATTTTATCAACATGACAGGGATAATAATAGTGGGCCTCAATCTGCAGTACATGTGCAGCTAAAAGCTAGCAACCACTCATTTGACAACAATGCAGTGAAGATATTAGCGAAAGAAAATAAATACTTTGAAAGGGCCGCAAAAGAAGCTATTTTTATAAAACAGCAAAACCCTTCACTAAATCGCCATGGAGTTGTGAGGTTTGGATTTTGGAATTTGGATCGTGCTTACAACACACTTCTGAGATCGTTACCACATAGGCTTAGTTATGCTGATGAGGTGATACCAGGGTAAATGGGGCAATCAGGCCAGTCGTAGACCACAATCAGTCAGGGCAATAGAAGTAATCAATGTAGCCTCAGGAAATAGTCCTCTGCTCCCCCAACCTGAAAGCAGGGATCTATCAGAGCAGAGGTCTGGCATCGCCACCTCTGGACAGTAGGGATATATATATATATATATATATATATATATATATAGGGCCAGAGCCACCAGCAAATTTTTAGTTCGCTGACGATGCCTCTTGAATGAGAAGCGAAACGTGACGGCTGAAGAAACCTTTTCATCGCTGCATTGAATGTTTATGTAGTCCTAAAACTCACTATTCTGTGGATCCTGGAATTCGAGTGACAATGACAAAAACCCTGGCACTGGATTGGACACATTTTTGCACATGCCTGGCAGTGAATGAGTTAAAAACCTGGAGTAGGAGTAACTTAAAAAAGTAGTCATTTAAAACCTGTCTTTTGAAAAGTTGTGAGGGGAGAAGCGGTAAAATAACATACTTTAATATACTGTTCATAAGGGGCCATCAACTCTGGTCCTCAGTAGTTATCAGACTACTGCAGAAGATCACTTGTCTGATATCAAAGGTTGGTTGTAGAACAAATCGTACTGCGATTAAATGTAGATGACTGGTTTGACATTTTTGTTTGGTGGGATGCTGTGATTTTTTTTTTTTTATGATGTCAAAATAAAGGTTGGAGCAACATCGCAATAGGAAAACGAAAAAAAATAATGTCTGTGATTGTTTAAGCAAGCAGCAAGAGACCAATTAGCGCGTATCTCTATTCAATTTCTCCTTGGCGCTACTTGGAGCAAAGTAGGGAGGGGGGGTAGTAATGGGAGAGTGTGGGGGAGGTGGGGGTGAGTTTTGAGGCGCGCCGACAGGAAGCCAGAAAACAAAGCAATCATCTTGGGCGCGCTTGCCCTCCTCTCCCCTCTCCTCGCCAGCTCCAATTACGAGGCTCCTCTGGCCGCCATCAGTATGCAGCGGGGCCGCCCGCTCTCCTCCATTCGCCGCGGGCCATTGAATACGTTACCTCCACTGTGGGGATCGGGGGCTCAGGGAGCACGGCGCCCTCTAACCCCCCCTGGATAATTTGGGATTCTTGGGCTCCTGCCTGGCAGAGGCCGCTGGAAAAACAAAAAAAAAACAACAACAAATAAAACACTTTAGATGAAGAAAGTACGGTTCAAGAATATATATCTTGCAAATATCTAGAGCGAGTGTGATTTATTGATTTGTTCATTCCTCCACTTATTGTTTGTGAATCATTACTGAGGCGACGCCAACCACTCGCACAGTTTAGAGTTTCGCTCGCTCAAAACGTCGGGAAAGAAATGAGCATTATGTAAGCGTTAAAAGTAAAAGTTAAAGGACAATCGACACCCTTTTTTTGTTTCCTAACTGACATGGGAAAAACGTTTTATAGCATCTAACATACGCCTAACACGCAGGCTGTTATTTTTAGTCAAATATAAAACACCAATAAAAATGACTTAAAGGACAACCGACGTCCCCGGACAAGTTGTCTCCATAATTTGTTTCAAATGACTTCTACTGAGCGTATTTTACAAAGATTCCACCGCATATAGCTATATTTTACGTTTTAAGACTCGCGCTGAATATTCAGGAAGTCTTGTTTTTGAGTTGGTGACGAGTCTGTATGTGACGTCACAAAAGGACCTCTCCCTGACCGACAAAAAGACACATTGTAGCAGTCCTTCATCACGTCAATGTATTTTGCTGTACTTGTTTGGTCTGGGGACCTCGTGTTGCACCCAAAAGCCGCCAGAAGAGGGCGTCTAAGCTCCATATAAGGAATTTATCAGCCTGTCGAAACGGAGGTGGCTACTGGAGGTCGCCATTTTGTGCCTCTTTTTTTTGGGGTGAGAGATTTTCCCCCATTGTTGCCTCAAAACGGCACAAATAAATTCTTTAATCGATTGCAAACATGTATGCTTTCCTCTTCAGAACTATTTGAATCATATTCATAACTGGATGTAGAACAAGAAAGCATATTCTCTGAATCTTAAGCCATTGTTTTGATTCACTAGCAATGCAAGACGTCTTGGCGTGACGTCACGAACTGGGGGCGGGACTTTCTGAAAATGCTCAATTCTCAGCTCAATTTTTTGCAGTTTTGGACACATTTTTATTGGTGTTTTGCATTTGACTAAAAATATACTGCGTGTTTTGGGTATTTTAGATGCTATATAGTTCAAAAACAAAAAAAGGGACGTTGGTTGTCCTTTAAAGTGCCCCAAAACTACTTCAAAATGACATCGGAAATGGCGAGTTTCAGAAGGTCCCGACCCCTTGTTAGTGATGTCACACCAGGACATCTTGCCTTGCTCGAGAATCAAAACAATGGCTTCAGATTCTGAGATGTTTTCTTGTGACTCATCTAGTTATGAATATGATTCAAATAGTTCTGAAGAGGAAAGCATACATGTTTGCAATCGATTAAAGAAGTCCTTCCGTCTCATCTTGAGGCGCCTGGACTCCAATGTAGCACCCAGAAAATGCACAAGATGGCGCCCAAGTTCCATTGGAAATGGGCTGATTTTTCTGCTGGGAATTCGTGTCAACTAGTATCAAATTGGTGCAACGATTCATCATCGCGTTATCTATGTGTTTTCCTTCTAATTTTGCTATCAACACGGATAAACACGAAGTTTTCAGACAAAACAAAGCACCCAAAATGCATTGCGCGTTGCTTTCTCGGTCTGGGGCGTTCCAGACGTGACGTCATGGTAGGTATCATCACCAACTCAAAAACAAGACTTCCTAAAATATTCAGCGTGAGTCTTAAAATGTAAAATATAGCTATATGCGGTGGAATCTTTGTAAAATACGCTCAGTAGAAGTCATTTGAAGTGATTTTACAAATTATGGACACAACTTGTCCGAAGGCATCGGTTGTCCTTTAAACCTGCAGCCCAGATGATTATTCCGCTGTGATCATGTCAAACAATATACATGATGTATGTAATATGTAGCATGATGTCATGGACGAGGTGAGGTAATCTACTTAGAGTGATTAAGAACCCCCCCCTTTTTTTTCCTCTCTGTACAAATTCAAGGCTGTAATGAAGGACTCGCTCCATAATGGTAATGACACTCCAAATATTCTCCATCTGAAACAAAAGCACGGGAGGAGGAATGTGACACGCTCGTAAAGTATCATCTGCCGTAATGCCTTATGACAATGTAAGATTAATGAGGGTGCATTGAGCGCCGCTAAAAGCAGCACCTGCTCCTCTAATCATTCTCATACGTGGACTCCCCGCTGACACACGAACCTGCTGCTACTCCGCGGACTCCCGAGCCCTCAAAGACTTTTTTTTTCTTTTTCTCAAAGACTGATGTGGTTACTTTTTCTAATGCGGCCCACATGTTACTTTTTGCGGCCCCATTTCGTCTCATTCCCGCCTGCTCGCTGACCTGCCGCACGCTCTCATTCAGTGAAGCTCCGCCTCTTTCAATCTGCAATGACTGCACCTCCACCAAGGTTGATCCAAGTGATCTATCTATCTATCTATCTATCTATCTATCTATCTATCTATCTATCTATCTATCTATCTATCTATCTATCTATCTATCTATCTATCTATCTATCTATCTATCTATCGAGATAGACAGTAGATAGATAGATAGGTAGATCGCTAGTTAGCTAGCTAGCTAGCACTCTAGCTAGCTATTTTTCTATATAGGTAGCTAGCTAACTAGATCCCTACTTAGCTAGCTATTTTTCTAGGTAGCTAGCTAGATAGATCGCTAGCTAGCTAGATAAATCGCTAGCTAGATCGCTAGCTAGCTAGATTGCTAGTTAGCAATCTAGCTAGCTATTTTTCTTGATAGGTTGCTAGCTAGCTAGATAGATCACTAGCTAGCTACCTAGCTATTTTTGTAGGTAGCTAGCTAGATAGATCGCTGGCTAGCTAGATAGCTAGCTACCTAGCTATCGAGAAAAATAGATAGCCAGGTCATTATCTATTTTTCCATGCATCTATTTGTTTATTTTTTTTATTTGTTATTAGTTAAAAGGGAAGTCAAGTCTAAAAACATTCTCATCATTGAGCAAACTAAGTAAAACTATGAGAGCGAACATGTTTTAAATGTGTTTCCTTTGGGATTGTCATTGATGTGTTGTGGTCCTTGTATATAATATGTCACTCAGAAGCCATGTCATTGAAAATAAAAATAAAAATCAGCAGATGAGCGCCATCTTGCGTGTTTTCCATCACCGCTTTAGTCCATTCGTGTTTCCCCAGCAAAGTTTGACTGCCCACCGTTGAAAATGTTGAATATGTGACATGTGAGTAGAAAAGAAAATGTGACCCAAGTGCTTCCAAAGACCCTCAACGGTGGACTTTAATTTACTTTTCAGGTACGTTGATTTAATAACACAAATGTGGTTAAAATGCAGTCATGATCCCATTGAGTTTCCCCATTATGAAACTATATCAATATAGATATAAAATTACACTTGTGTTAGGTCAGACAAACGAATGATTACCTTATTATCTGCATTATAAGGCACACCTAAAAGAAAAAAATACATTTTTCAAAATCTGACCATGCGCCTCATAATCCGATGCGCCTAATGTTTGGAAAACGTTTTAAAATGTAATTTATTGAAGGTGCCCCTTATAATGCGGTACACATTGTATATGAAAAGGTTTTAAAATATGTCATTTGTTGAAGGTGTGCCTTTTATTCCAGAAAATACGGTAATCTTTTTTTTTTTTGTGTGTGTGTGTAACGGCCACCACCTGTTCTCATTAGGCCTGCTCCTCATTTCACCAGCCTGTTGTAGTTTAGCTTCCCTGGTTTCCAGAGCAGCTTCTTCAAACTGTCAAAAGCCACTGATACCTCCGTGTGTACTAATGCAGCAGTGAGTACTCCTTTTTTAAATACATATATTCACTTTGTATCCTTATTCTGTTGTTGGTACCCCGTAACTTCATTTGCTGGTTCTCTCAGACAACCCTCGAACTCCCCTCTTGTGTGAATCTGTCCAACAAATACCCCCAAACTCTTTGACAATCACCAACCTAAAGCCATAACCATGTTGGAACATTACAACTCAGCCTCTTTTTGACACACCTGGTTCAATACTAATAATCATTATAATAATTATAATAATTGTGATTTATATTATTATTATTATTAGTGTTCTGAAAGGTGCTTGAAATTAAATTTATTATATTTATTATACTTACAATTATAAAAAATACTGATAATCATAATAAATAACATTTATTATTATAATTATACAAATTACTAATAATCATAATAATAATAATAAATAAATAAATAATAAATAAATAAATAAATAATAATACATTTAATTTCAAGCACCTTTCAGAACACTAATTAGAATTAGAATTATTATTACTATAATAATTATAATAATTGTGATAATAATAATTATTATAATTATTAGTGTTATGAAAGGTGCTTGAAATTAAATATATTATTTATTAGTATGATTATTAGTCATTTTTATAATTATAACTATAATTATAATTGTAACGATAATTATAATTGTAAAGATTGTAGATAGCAACATTGTAAACATAAAAATTATAACAATTATAAAAAATATAAAAATTAAAAAATATATACAAATTATAAAATGTATAATAATAATAATAATTATTATACATTTAATTTCAAGCACCTTTCAGAACACTCAAGGACACTTTACAAGCAAAACAACAAAGCACAAAACAATAAAATTATAAATAATAAAATAGCTGATTGAACTAGACCATGAATGCAATTTTAAATAGGTGGCTTTTGAGGTGGGATTTGAAAGTAGGGAGGGAGTCAATATTACGGATGTTGGTTGGAAGTGAATTCCAGAGTTTGGGAGCAGAGCGGCTGAAAGCTCTGCATCCCATGGTGATGAGACGGGCAGAAGGCACATAGCGGTGATGGGGGGATGAGGATAGTTAACTCATTCACTACCTTTCATTAATGTATTCCTGAATTGAGAATATGACGTAGAGCGCCATTCCCGAATTTGTTCGGGTGTTGTTTTTTCATGCTTGAGTGCTGATAAAACAATGGCCATGGCCTCTGGTAATGTTTTTTTTTCTTATCCACAAGGAGGAGCATTTCCTTTTTTTCCATTTTAGCACTTTGTTCCAGTTTCAGCGTTTGTTAAAGCGCTGTATAAACCAAGATGTATGTATTGCATTGTATTTTAGACACCTGCCCTTATTTCATGCTCCTATAACTCCAGACTCATATAATTTAACTTGTTTTTTTTATGATGACAGAAGTGAGTCTAAGGCACGGGTGTCAAAGTCAAGGCCCAGGTGCTAAATCCGGCCCGCCACATCATTTTTTTTCGGCCCGCAAAAGCAAATTACACTTGTGAAAATCCATGATGCTTGCTAAAATCCTAACCAAAAGTTCATTTGACACCCCTGGTCTAAGGTTTCTTACATAATTGAATGTTTATGTCGTCCTAAAAGTCAATAATCTGTGGGTCCTGGAATTCAGGTAACAATGACAAAACCCCTGGCACTGGAGTGGACACCTATTGTCTGGCAGTGAATGAGTTAACATGGACCAACAAAAAAAACCAAAAACCTCCACCCTAACACTGACTTCAACCCCAAATGACTTCACTCTCCCTAACACATACAATGTACAAAATCACAACGAAAAACTCCAAAAACCTCTCATAAACTTTTGAACACAAAAAGCATTTCGCCCATAAATGCTCACAATACATATTTGTTCCATAATTACATTTTTCATAGTTCTCCTACTGGCGTCTTGCGTGTAAAAGTAAAATATTTACAGAGAAAACAAGCTTCCCTTGGTTTGTTTAGTGAACTATAAAAGACAGAAGAGGCGTTATTTGGTGTGTGTGTGTGTTTTTTTTTTCCTGCAATAGCCACACACAGGCATCACATTGAGGATAATAACATAATCAAGGACAAAATGTAATGGTAGTGGGGCGAGGGTGAGAGAAAGAAGAAGGGTTGGAGGTGGAGGGGGGCGGCTATCTCTTTAAACTTGTGTCTCATCTAGTAGACAGGCCAGGGAGAGGTGCCAGCAGCTATTGAGCAGAGAGCGGGAAAGCAGGTCATTGGAGTCATGGCCGCTAAGAGCTGCCGTGCTATAGAGTACCACTGACAGCCTTCCACAAGGCCGCGGTCTCATCTGGGTGCGCCGCCCCTAAAATTTGGAGAGCAGAATGGGCCGTCGACAAGAAAGATACACCCCCACCACCGTACCCCCGTGACAAAAGAAGAAGGGCCATCCCAAAATATCCGACCTTGAAGAACAGAAACAGGGAAAAAAAAATGTCTCAAAGGATGAATATCAAACTACTTCCTTCAACTATTTCGTGTCACTTCATATGGAATGTAGAACTTTAGCCATCACGAAACCATTATAAATTATTGTTGGAAGCAACAATTAAAGAACAACCAACACCATTTTTTTGTTTCCTAACTGACATCAGAAAAACGTTTTATAACATCTAAAATACCCAAAACACGCAGGCTGATATTTTTAGTCAAATGTAAAACACCAAAAGTGTTAGTGTCCCAAAACTACTTCAAAATGACCCAGATAATAGCGAGTTTCAGAAGTTCCCGGAAGTCTTGTTTTTGAGTTGGTGACGAGTCCTCACCCTACGTCACTGAAGGAACGCCCCTGACCGAAAGAAGGACACATTGTAGCAGTCCTTCCATCACGTCAATGCATTTTTCTGTACTTGTTTGGTCTGAAAACTTCGTGTTGCACCAAAAAGAGGCAGAAGAGGGCGACAAAGCTCTGTGTAAGGAATTAATCAGCCTGTGGAAATGGGCTGATTAATTCCTTACACAGAGCTTTGTCGCCATTTTCTGCCTCTTTTCTGGAACGCTACATTGCAGTCCAGATGCCTCAAAATGACACGTAAGGACTTCTTTAATCGATTGCATACATGTATGCTTTCCTCTTCAGAACTATTTGAATCATATTCATAACTGGATGAGTAACAAGAAAGCATATTCTCCGAATCTGAAGCCATTGTTTTGATTCTCCATCAAGGCAAGACGTCTTGGGGTGACACCACGAACAAGGGGGCGGGACCTTCTGAAACTGGCTATTTCCGGGTTCATTTTGAAGTAGTTTTCGGACACTTTGAGTCATTTTTATTGGTGTTTTGCATTTGACTAAAAATATCATACTGCGTGCTTTGGGTATTTTAGATGCTATAAAACGTTTTTCTGATCCTTTAATACTTTGCAACAACAGGTTTTTTTGCGATTAGTCGTCTTATTGCATTTAAAGTTGTGAAAAATCGGGCAGGCAACTTTATGACCAGGCAGGCAACTTTTTAGTATTGTCTGCCCTGGTGTCCGCTAACTTTTTGTGATGAGTTTCAGACGCTGCTCCTGGGGAGCGAAATTAATTCCACTGAGACTTGACATGCCGACAAAGTTTCATATTGCGAAACGAAGCTGCCGTTAAGGCCTAGATTTTTCCCTCCAAAAAAACTCCCAAGAGGTCTTTACTCGTTTGTGTTTTATGCCGAGTCATCAAATTTAGCTTCCTTGGATTATCCACATCAGCACATCTTGTCATGCAAATGGCCCAAACCATCCCAAAATGTCCGCTTCAAACCAAATAGCAAGTATGAATGCCAATCCCCCACCTCCGACACACACACACACACAAGTCGGCGACCACTCGTCACACACAGACAGGAAATGGACAGCCACTTTGGGGAAATCCAATTGGCTTGTCGTCGACTGTGGGGAAAGATTGAATCATGGAGACATTTGAAGTGATTTAATAGTGTTAACATGCGCACAGTGGAGCGGTGCCGCTTTAAAGCTACATGCGCTTTTCTTGAAGATTGAGTTGGCCGTAAAATCAGTCACTTCTCCAGAGTCTGTTTGACTGCCAGAAATGGATGGGCATTATCAAGAGTTGTGAAAGTGATCCGTTTTTAGACCAACTGGTGATGGATTTCACTTTTAACAGCCACTTTAATCGCACTGCATCTCGATTCTTGTCTTTTCCTTTTTCTCCCTCAAATGTGTGCCTCGAGTGATGATGGCCAGCAAAGGGATTGTGGAGGCCTTCCTTGCCCTTATAGGACAACCAACACCATTTTTTTGTTTCCTAACTGACATCAGAAAAACGTTTTATAGCATCTAAAATACCCAAAACACGGAGTATGATATTTTTAGTCAAATGCAAAACACCAATAAAAATGATTTGTGACATCATGCCAAGACGTCTTGCATTGCTGGAGAATCCAAACAATGGCTTCAGATTGTTCCACATCCAGTTATGAATATGATTCAAATCGTTCTGAAGAGGAAAGTGTGCCATTTTGAGGCAACATTGGGGGGGAAATGGATCACCAAAAAAGAGGCAGAAAATGGCGACCAAGCTCCGTGTGAGGAATTAATCAGCCCGTTTCCACAGGCTGATAAATTCCTTAAATGGAGCTTTGTCGCCCTCTTCTGCCTCTTTTTGGTGCAACACAACATTTTCAGACCAAACAAGTACAACAAAATGAATTGACGTGATAGGACTGCTACAATGTGTCCTTTTTTCGGTCAGGGGCGTTCCTTCAGTGACGTTGGGTGAGGACTCGTCACCAACTCAAAAACAAGACTTCCACAATATTCAGCGCGAGTCTTAAAACGTAAAATATAGCTATATGTGGTGGAATCTTTGTAAAATACGCTCAGTAGAAGTCATTTGAAGCCATTTTACAAATTATGGACACAACTTGTCCGGAGATGTCGGTTGTCCTTTAAGTTATATGGGTCTGGAGTTATCTGAGCTTGAAATGGGGGCAGCTGTATGAAATACAATGCAATGCAATAGATACATATTGATTTATATAGCGCTTCAACAGCTGAAGCTGGATCAAAGTGCTAACATGGACAAAAGGGAAATGCTGCCTCCTTGTGGAAAAGAAAAACATTGCCAAAGACCGTGGCCAGCGTTTTATCGGCACCCAAGCATAAAAAAAACAAAACCCGAACAAATTCGGGAATGGCGCTCCGTCATGTTTTTAATTCCTGAATAAATTGGTTTAATGGCAGTGAATTAGTTTATTTAAAAAAGTTTTTTTTTATAACTTCAAACAGATTCTTTACTTACAGACAGTGTATTGTTCAAATTCCTTGACATGTTTCAGCGTGTACTTTCGTGTACCTTCGTCAGATTACAGTATTTGAACACCTACAATACACTGTAAGTAAATAATCTGTCTTAAATTAGATATCAAGTAGACAGGATGAACTTAATACAACGATATGTTTCTTATATTGAATCAAAACAGAGTATCAAATAGGTTCAAATGAAGTATGTAATTAACAATAATATAATTAGTATATATAATTAACAATAATGTGGCATGAAACAAAATTGATGTATTTGAAAATGAATGTATCTGTGTTTATATGAACACGCTCGGCGTACATGGGTAAAGATTGAGACTAGGCATTGCATAATAATAATACATTACATTTTAATCGCCTTTCAAAGCTCTCAAGGACACTTTACAGTCACAGACAAGCATAGGTACTATTATCAATAAAATACAATCACAAATAGAATGCAATAAATAAAATACACTTGTAATTAGAAACAAGAAAGAGAGAGCTACACAGAAAATGCAATTTTAAGTAGGTGGCATTAGAGGCATTAGACACTTAAATTGTGTTTTAATAACTTTTAATATTTTTGAATTGTATGGGAGGGGTATATTTTTTCTTCTTTTGCAAATATTCACATACACCCTCTTACCCATGCATGATAAACAGTGGTGACTATAATTCTTCATCGTGCCCTCACACAAAAGGACTTGTTCATCCCTTCCAGTCCACATGCTAAACACTTGTTCGTTTTCTCGTCGCTGATGAGCTGGCCACATCCTCGGAATACTTCACAAGACAAATAATTGAACTCTTCAACACCACTACCCCCTACTCCCCAGCCTCCATCCCTTGATGGACAAAAATTGCTCCTCTCACCACCACTTCTACTTCTAGGCTTTGTTCTCCCAAAGCAACCGTAGAGAGCAAGCAAAGCGCAAATAAGGAGACCCTTTTTTTTTGCTACAAAACACACCTCGCGGCAATGATAACACATAAGAGCGTCGCCGTTTGCTTGCTTACTTGCATTTACGCCCCGGCTTGGCATGATTTGCAGCCATTAGAGGCGGCCCCGGCGTGTTGTACAAATAGTAATAAAGAAGTCTTCAAAAGAGATATGTGATCTTAAAAGAGTTGTTTTATCCTGGCGCGTCGTGACTGATGCCACCCATCAGCAGTTAGCAGCAATCAAGGTACTAAGCAAGATGGGCCTTGAGAGGATGGAGTTATGTATTTATGTTCTTGGTCAATAGGTGGCAGTGTTCACCCACGTAACGTGTGCGTCTGTGTGCTGGCAATGGTCGCTTGAGGGCCGTTCAGTGGATTTAATTAGACAGAGATACTCACACGTTCATTTCTTCGCAGTCTCTCTGCTGAGGAAGGGTGGAAGAAGAAGAAGAAGAAGAAGAAGAAGAAAAAACATACACTTTACGCTCCAGCGGCAACCGCATACGCTTGGTTTGGGAGGCTAAGTGTTACGACCTAGCTTCACACTTCCTGGAGGCGGCCATTACTGCAGGTAGAGCTGTCAGTATAGCGGGCTAACGATGAAAATGCTCTTAAAAATGGGGAACTAAAAGAGAATTTTAAAAAAGTAATTCTTGAAAACCACACCCAGGAAATGCCAACAAAGAAAACTTTGGCATGTTAACACCCATGATGCGGAGACTGGCAGTATTTCATTTGAATTCCCTTTTTTTATGGGTTAGCAAAATCTGCAACTGTTCCAAGTTGGAATTTGACGTGAGAGTGGGTTCACAAGTAGAGTTACAAGGACAGAAATGTTTCTAAAATGAGGACAAAGGGATCAATCTAATTTGTCTTCTTATGAAAAAGCTAATTCTGTATGATGAAATATGAGCTTTTTATTTTTGGTTACTTCCAATGGATATTGAGCATTTTTCAAGATTCCTAATTTTTACTTCTCCAGACAATATGAAAAAAAAGTGGAATTAACTCAGAATATTGCATTTTAGGACTACATAAACATTCAATCAGTGTAACAAACCTGAGACTTCTTTCATCAGAAAAGAGTTAATACCTAAATTATATCGGTCTGGAGTTATATGAGGTTGGGTGCCCCAAATAAATATGCTACATACATATTGTTTTATATGCCGCTTTAACAGCTGGAACAAAGCGCTAACATGAAAAAGAGTAAATGCTGCCCCCTTGTGGAAGTGAATAACATTGCCAGACTTCTGGACAGCGCTTTATTGGCACCCCAGCAAGAAAAAAACAAAACCTGAATAAATTCAGAAATGGCGCTGTCATATTTTCAATTCCCGAATAAATTCGAGGATGGCAGTGAATTCGTAAATCACTTTAACGCCTACCCAAAAAAGCTATTTTAAAAAATGTTTTTTGGGATTTATACTTTGAATGACTCCCAATTAGGAATTGCTTTAAAATGAGCCCTGATCTGAAGCGGCTATCCCCGACACATTTTACTGCTTTTTACTGCATTTTACTTCACACTTTTCTGCTCTTTTAGTATTGAATTAGAATCAGAATCAAAATAGTAGTAAAGATGGAGCTAAATGTAAACGGGGGAAAAAAATATCAGTCTAATTGAATCTGAGGGAAAAAGTGTCAGTATCGGTGACATTGAAGGGACAAGGAGGAGCCAGAGGAACAAGAGTCTGAGCAATCGAAGTAGAAAGAACGGCTTGGCCCTACCACTAACCTTCACTTGCATATTAAAAGCAGTGCGTCACCTCATGCAAATGAGAATTTGCCGACGAAAAGCGGCGTTAATGAAGCCGGCCATTGAACTCATGGTGGTGTGATCGCCGCGCTGTAAATAGTCCATTTGGCCGCCGGCCAGCCGGCGGAGGAACGAGGGCGCCGGGAAGAGGACCTTTTATTGTGTTATGACAGACAGGCACAAGGCGTGCGAGATACGGGCTTCCCTTTCCACGTTAATTAAAGAAAGGATCAATTAACAGTGATGAAAAAACACGGCAGTGCACTGCCTCACTGATAGGCCAATCACGCCTTGAAATGCAGAGTACTTGGCATGTTTTATCTCTCAGAACTTAATTGCAATTTTCCAGAGGGGATGACGTGATCAAAATGTCTGGGCTGGTAGTTAGCCGCATGCAAGTTAAAGTATTCATTTCATGCCGTTGCCATTGATCCCTCATATGCTAAAATGTGTGTGTGTGTGTGTGTGTGTGTGTGTGTGTGTGTGTGTGTGTGTGTGTGTGTGTGTGTGTGTGTGTGTGTGTGTGTGTGTGTGTGTGTGTGCGTGCGCTTTATATATAGATAGCTAGCTAAATGGATGGATAGCTACCTAGCTAATGGATGGATAGCTACCTAGCTGGGTGGATGCATAGCTACCTAGCTAGATGGATGGATAGCTACCTAGTTAGATGGATAGCTACCTAGCTAGACGAATGGTTAGCTACCTAGCTAGACGGATGGATAGCACCCTAGATAGACGGATGGATAGTCAACGAGCTATATAGATTCCAACAACTCCATATCTTTTGTCCCCCCGACCCACACGGCACACAAGAAACCCCTCATAGGGATTGCTATGAGCTAATTTATCATTTTAGCATGATTGCTTTGTTGTTTCTGCAATGTGGAGAAAGACAGTGTTGATATCCTTGACTAATTAAAATAATCCCTGTCTTTTTTTTTAGACAAATCCCCACTGGAAGGACAGCAAATCAACGCCATGTAAGTCAAAACTTTTGAGGTCAAGGGACTTTTCGAGGTATGTCTTATTCTGCCTCTGAATATCATAAAAAATATATTTTTTACAATCACAGGTTTGTAATTTTATGAGAATATCATCACATTTTTTTTTCAAGATAATGTCAGAACAGTGTCCCCTGCTGGTTCTCGCCATTCCATATTTGCGCAAATTTGTTTTTGACCATACCCTCGATTATTCATTTTTTGTGGTCTTTGTGAAACTGTGCAACATAAAACGCACAACAAAATGGTGCCAATCCCCTGTCTGAGAGAAACGTAATGCTTTGGCGCTATCTTGTTGCCAAACAACTACTCTGTTATAGTGAATGAAGGAGGTTTTTTTATTTGATATTATGAAGCACGGTCAAATGTAAAAGTACTCGACAGGGGAGCATCACCCTTTCGATTCAGCCTCAATTGCACTCATTTTTGTTGCTCTTGGCAAGCAAGGCTTGGTTCCCATTCCCCGGAGAGTTTGATAACCACTAAGTGACCGTCATTATTATATTATAAAAGACAGTTGAGGACCACCAAACCGACATAAAAAAAAATATGAGATTCAAAAGATTATTTCTAAAACCAGCCGTCAGGAGCATGAAGAGGTGGTGACCAGGATGTGAAGGGTCTGACAGCATTTTTGCCTGGCCTTGTCTTGATTATTAGCGTGGAATTCATTTTTGGGAGGCCTCAACACAACTGAAAGCTCACTAGTTTTGGCTTTCATATGTGTATATAGTTAAAAAAAAAAGACATTGCGTGCCAATAGTCACTCAGAAGTTGCCCCTATGCGACTACAAAAAAAGACTCATTTGCAAAATTATAGAATGTTGAATATGTTTGGTGTAAATCAGCCATTTTGGGTGAAATCCAAGGCAAAATTGAAACTAGAAAGGTGGTCCAGATGAGCCCAAAATGGAAGCAGGCATCCCAGACAGATGGGTTATGCTAAATTGCCAGGATGTGGGTTCATTTTAGATTTGCGACTATTACGTGTCATTTTAAAACCCAATGTGAAAATAAACAGTTGTGACTTCACAACTGATCAAAAATCTAAAAGAGCTCACTCAGAAATACATTTTGGGAACCACGCAGCTCACAAAATGTGTACTTGTTTTTGTAATTTCAATCCTGAAGGGGTAGGCAGGCACTCTGGAGATCCAACTATCTGTACACAAGCAATTAAAAAGTCCATTTTACTCAATATGTCGCCAGAAACGAATTTCACATGTAAATGCGTGAAAACGTTTCTCATCTTCTTTGAGGCTATGGATCCGAACATAGCCGCATATTGCAATCATTTAAGCGAAAACGCTAACGGAATGCAAGAGTAACTGTTTTGATGAGCGGAGCGTGTCGAGGCGTACTGTCAATACGCTCAAATCACGACATGAGAAGCGGCAAACAGGGATTTCCTTTCGGGGTATTTTAGGTAAAGCGCAAATTAGCTAGCCAGACATCCAATTTGTGGTGTGTCGTCGTCAAATGTGGCCAGTGGACAAAACGTGACATAACACGTACAGAAGGGAAACACGCATACTGCTGATGATATGCATACCTGTCAATTTATACGTTTTCCCCGTATTTTATACGTTTTTTTCATCATTTTGAATTGTGTACGCCGTATAACAACTTTTATACGATAAAAACATTTTCTGCGGTTATCGAGTCTTTGTCGATGAAGCATAATATGCGCATGCGCGTCACATTGTTTTCGTTTGATTTTGTATTTCCGTTTCCGTATTTGAAGTCCAGCATTTGTGTTGCAATCGAGGACTCAACTAGTTCTAACGTAGAAGTAATCATGGGAGAACCACTAAGTAAGAAGAGATAAACTCTAGGATCGGGTCGCCACCAAAAAGAATGGGAGAGTTTCCATATGCTGGATGGATCACATCGTCGACAAAAGGTCCTCAGTTTTCGTTCTGCGTTCCAGGTAAAAAGGTAAAGGACGTAAAAGTTGCTGCAAGTGGATTTTACAATCTAAAGAGCCACTTTAGAACTGCCGGACACGTGGGAAATGTAGCCAAAAGCAAGTCTTATGTTCCAATGGAACATGAGACTTGTTAGATTATGTTAGATTATTCTTGCTATAAGTGAATAAGTATGTGTCGGGTTGTGTTTGTTAGGTTTATTATCGCTTAAAAGACAACCGACGCCCCGGACAAGTTGTGTCCGTAATTTGTAAAATCACTTCAAATGACTTCTACTGAGAGTATTTTACAAAGATTTCACCACATATAGCTATATTTCACGTTTTAAGACTCACGCTGAATATTCAGGAAGTCTTGTTTTTGAGTTGGTGACGATTCCTGACGTCACGTCACGACAGGAACGCCCCTAACAGAGAAAGCGACACACAATGCATTTTGGGTACTTTGTTTGGTCTGAAAACTTCGTGTTGATCCGTGTTGATGGCGAAATTAGAAGGAAAACACGTAAATAATGCGATGGTGAATCGTGTGTTGCACCAAGACAACTATTTGATATGCGCTGACACAAATTCCCAGCAGACAAATAAGCCCATTTCCAACAGAGCTTGGGGGCCAACTTCTGCATTTTCTGGGAGCTACATTGGACTCCAGACGCCTTAAAATGATATGGAAGGACTTCTTTAATCGATTGCAAACCTTTATGCTTTCCTTTTCAGAACTATTTGAATCATATTCATAACTGGATGAGTAACAAGAAAGCATATTCTCCGAATATGAAGCCGTTGTTTTGATTCTCGAGCAAGGCAAGACGTCCTGGCGTGACGTCACCAACTGGGGGTGGGACTTTCTGAAAATCGACAATTCGCAGCTGAATTTGTTGCAGTTTTAGCACACTTTAAGTTATTTTTATTGGTGTTTTGCATTTGGCTAAATATATCAGCCTGCGTGTTTTGGGTATTTTAGATGCTATAAAACGTTTTTCTGATGTCAGTGAGGAAACAAGAAAAAATTGTGTCTGTGGTCCTTTAATAAGGGAAATTGCAATCATTAACAAGGGGAGCAAAAGTAATACTCGTTCATATGTATGTATTTTTTTATCGCTGCGTACGGTCGATTATAAAAGCATCATGTGCACGTGCGCGGTAAACTCTATTTTCGCTTGTGTTAGCGTTTTTTTATCCTTTCAAATAATGTACAGCATACTACAACTTTTATACGGGAATTGTAATCATTTATAAGGGTAGCTATTAGCCACCGTTGACAGGTATGGATATGCAAAGTGATGGGTTGACAAACTGCAAATCAGGATGCGAAGAATAATAGACGTTCATTAAAAAGGCTCGTCCAAGTAATTGTTGGTCAATGAGCAAATAGGGGTGTGTACGCAGAAAACAGTTTCTCCCAGGCTAAATCATATCAGGTGGAGTATTGACAGCATCCCGTCAATAGCGACGGGCCCTTGGAGGCCTGCTTATTTGCACATTGACTGATTGACTGTTTCTTAATAGACACATAATTGGTGACAAAGACCTTGCAATGAGGTGTCACATGCAAGAGCGTTTTACGATAAGTCGCAGTCTCGGTCTATTTTACGGAACGAGCTAGCTGGCCGAGGATGAGCGATGCAGGAGGGGAAAATGGCGGAGGTATAATCACAATGAATAGAAGACAAACAAAGCGCTCCGCTGCGGGTGGGAATACGGAGGATGCAATATGCAGTCTGTGGATCTTTGACCTGGTATAAGATTATTCATTGGCTTTATTATTGTCGGTGTTCCAGACTTGGACGTTGTTGATGGACAGTCATTTTTACGTGGCACTTTTGTTGCACCTCATTTGTTAGCTCGGGTTTTGTCGGGGAAACTTTGGGATTGCAACCTAAGAGCTTCCACGTGTCCTCCCTCAAAGTTTTCGATCCAAATTGAACCTCACACCAGCATATCGATTTAGTGAAGGATTTAGCTGTTTTATGAAAATTGCTTCTTTTAACAAATTCCTTGTGTGTTCTACATACTTGGCAATAAAGATGATTCTGATGTTCTTTTGCTAAGATTTTAACCTCATTGTCGTCAAATGAGTGGTTGCTAGCTTTTAGGTGCATATGTACTGCCGATTGAGGCCCACTAGTATTATCCCTGCGATGTTGATAGTCTTTTTTTTGAGAATTTGTTTAGTCTCCCCAATGGATTGCTCGTTACAATTTTCATTCTTACAATGTATTGAATAAACTACATTACTTTGTTTTTCATTTGGCAGCCTATCTATTGGATGCACTATTTTTTTCCTGAAATTGTTTATCGGTTTGAAACAAGTAGGAATTTTGTGTTGCCAAAGGACTCTGTAGTTTTTCAGAAAAAAAATCCATTCTATTATTTTCCATTTCAATATTGTATCAGTTGAGAAATATTGACTTTTTAAAGGCCCATAAAGTCTGGAGAATAATGCTAAATATACAGAACTTAGGTCCACAATAACATATGTGCAAATCTTCTCCAAGCATTCACACAATCAATTCCCAATTAGAGCAATTACAAGTCCGTAATTGCGCCTTGCCCCTCCCCCCAACAATATCCCCCCACCCACGTCAGATAGCGCCTCACCTCCCGGGGATCCAATCGCAGCCGTCGCACCCACCGGCGGCAGATGTAAGCAATTTACTTGTGATTTCTTCATATTGGGCGTGAGGCGAGCTCGCGGTGACCCGCGACCCCGAAGCCTGCAGGATTCTAACCCTATCAAATTAAAGCTCTCTGCTCACTTATTCCCCAGCGCTCCTCGGCCGCCTAAGCAGCCATCTCGCTGCATAGCAACGCCGGCCGGGCGTGCCGGCTCATACGCCCGGCCTCATCAGCCGCTATTAGGGAAAATATACAGTCCTCTAATTGGATGAGATTCGGCTAAGGAAGTGCAGTTAAAGGTCACCTTCCAGCGTGTGCCTCCTGCTCTTCAGAATAATTTCTGTGTCCTCCTGTCTTTGGGAGCTGTTAAACAATAGGGCTCCGAGTTACACCCAGATCACGTTGAGCCGTGATGAGCGGCCCAGCACTGCCAGTAGTGTCAACGACATGCCCGGGTGACGAACGGGTGTTGGCAGATGCTCCCTATGTGTCACCTGCACCTCAACTTGGTCTCTTAGAAGGTTTCTGTCGCATCCGCTTGGTGTCGTGGACCACCAGTTTAGTTAGAAGTTGTTCGTGAATGCGTTCATCACTTTATTTATGGTTCACTAGCCAGGAATATACTGTGCTTGTTCTGAAATGCCCAAAGATGGCGCAAGATGCAGAGAAAGCCTTTTTTTGAAAAGGAATTTGAGTCAAGATAGCACGTTGAGGTGATAAAATTCAACCTAGAAGACACATTTTGTGTGGTGGGAGTAGCCTAAGTTTAGCCTGGGTTGTTGGTGTTTCAAATGATATGAAAGGGATTTCAGATCATAGTTTGCAGGTATAGGTAGGTAGGTCGGTAGGTAGTTCGGTAGGTAAGTAGGTCGTAGGGTGGTAGGTAGATAGATAATAGACAGAATAGAAGTTTCATGCTTAGACGGCCCACAATGGAAGCACAGAAAATCTGGGGTCTATCTGAGGTGAACAAACACAGCTTGTTAAACTGTCATCTTCATGTAGGAGATCTGGCCTTGGACTAATTCAGGACTTGGTAAACTCCTTCACAGGTAGAGGTCATTAACCAGGTTACAAATCTATCAGTTGATGGAAAGGACAACCAATTAAAAGGTCTACGTTCTGTTGTTTTATGGACATCGATGCTTGGGATGTCCATGGGCGTGGTATTCAAATCAAGAAGACTATGTTTTACTAATGTATCACTTATATTTGCATATACTCTCAATAAATAGCTTGGCAGAACGCTGCAGAAGTTGGGCGTCGGTCATGAATGGCTACGTGCCCTGCCGGCAGTAAAAGACAATCTTCCTGTGTTCGAACCTTTGTTCACAGTGTCCGACCAAACATCTCTGACAGATAGATAAATACAAAATTATTAAAAATCATCCACATTTTCTGAATTGAATTGAATTGATCTTAAATGCTGTATTAACAAAGAATAAAATCATGTTTCAACGTAACCCTTTTTGGGGACACCAGTTGCTTCAGTAGACCGCGTTACCCAGTAGGCGCTTGAGGTTTGCCCAACCCCACGTGAGTGTGTTCCGCCATTAATGACAAATTGCACATTGCAGCTTCAATGAGTATTATTAACAGCTTGTTGGCTTAAAGTTGGTGACCTACGCTGTGTTAAACGCACATCACTTCTATTACAGCGTGCTCCGTAAACCTCTCGGGGTGTGGGGGCGAGGGGGGTGGTCCATGAATCCAAGTTCAAGAGCTCTCAAGTCACAGGCCACTTCATAAATAAATGATTGTCTCAGTGCTGCCTTGCGGCTGAAGCGGAGTTGAGCTCCACAATAATGGGCCCACTTTCACTTAGTGACTTCATGCAAGTCACGTTTATTGTTTTGCTCCTCTTAGAATCTTGGAATTAGGGGGTGGGAGGAGTTGTACATCCACGACTGGTCAACAGTCAACGCATGGCTTGCTGGCATTGTAAAGAAACTCTATTTTTTATGATTAAGCGGGCGAGACAAAGACATTTACAGTACATCCTTGGCGTATCAATGCCCCCCCCCGCCCCCTCAAGATAGTTTATTTGTCCTTGCAGGCAAGGCAGGGGCGCCGGGCGGTTGGGTGTGAGTGAGCGCTACCGCGCATTGATCTGTGTCTGACAAAGCCGCCGGCGTGGTGTGCGTGGTGCCTGGTGGCTCTCATTCCACTCAGGCGAGTGCATTTTCAGCGAGCTGCGGTGGAGCTAATGCGGGACACGCTGCGCCAGTCACGGCCTCTGGGATTTAGTCTGAGTGATGTGCGTGGTGGTGCTGCTGTGATGCGTCCAGCGCACTCACACACTCACAAAAGCAGGCGGCCCTGAAAGTCTTTTACATGTGATTCCCTCTCTTATTTTTGGGGGTGGGAGGTGTAATAATTCCTTCCATTTTGGGGGGAAAGTGAAAACAAGGAAAGCCACTTGCAGAAGTTTCCAGTCTGTTAAATGTCATCAGCTCATCGGATTGTTTTGGAAATTTGTCAGTGTGCTGGATACCATCGGTGACAAACACCTAGATGTGATGTATGTGTGAGAGTTTTTGTATGTGTGTGAGTATGTGGATGAGAGAGAGAGTGTGTGGGGGGGGAGGGTGTGTGCGTGCGTGTGTGTGTGTGTGTGTGTGTGTGTGTGTGTGTGTGTGTGTGTGTGTGTGTGTGTGTGTGTGTGTGTGTGTGTGTGTGTGTGTGTGTGTGTGTGTGTGTGTGTGTGTGTGTGTGGGTGCGTGCGTGCGTTTGTGTGTGGGTGTGTGTGTGAGAGAGAGTGTTTGTGTGACTGTTGCTGTGAGAGACAGTGTGTGAGAGGATGTGTGCATGTGTGAGAGTGTGTGTGTGTATGTGGATGAAAGTGTGTGTGTGAGAGAGTGTTTGTGTGAGAGGGAGTATGCGAGTGTGTGTGAGAAGTTGTACATGTGTGAGAGAGTGTATGTGTGAGGGAGAGAGAGAGAGAGTGTGTGTAAGAGAGTGTCTTTGTGAGAGTGTGTGTGTGTGTGTGTGTGTGTGTGTGTGTGTGTGTGTGTGTGTGTGTGTGTGTGTGTGTGTGTAAGAGAGTGTCTTTGTGAGAGTGCGTGTGTGTGTGTGTATGTGTGAGAGAGAGTGTGTGTGTGTAAGAGAGTGTATTTATGAGTGTGTGTATGAGAGAGTGCATAAGGGAGAGTGTGTAGGTGTGTGTGAGTGTATGACTGTGTGTGAGTATGTGAGAGTGTATAAGTGTGTGAGTGAGACAGTGTGTGTGTGTGTGTGTGTGCGCTTGTCATCTTTGTTCTATTTTTAAAACACAGACAAAAACGATTGGATGAAAGACGATCTCAAAGTGCTCACTGATCTCGATCACATTGGCCAACTTTATTTATTTATTTATTTAAGCCTTGTGCCAGGAATTTGATGCCATGGACCAACATTCCAAAATTGGCAAATATTGGACATCATCTTTGTAAGGATGAATTTATTGTTGCTAGCGCTGTCAGTCTCTTAAAACGTGCTATCAATTGCTCGCGTCCCCTCAGAAGATTGCTGAGCAAACACTCCTGTCCGCCGCATTTGACAGATGCCGTTTGAGCTCTATTGGCTTATACCTCGCCCGCCTGTCACCTCTCACATCTCAATGAGTCGGAAGGTGACCTACGACCTCCACCCTCATTGGCCCGAACGCAATCAAATGCATGTTCAGCACTCAGCGTTGGGCCGCGAAGGTGCCCCCCCCCCCACATGTGCTCAGAAGAGGGCCAACAGTGCTGACCTCTAGCGCCTGAACCTTGACCCTTATTTACAAGCAGGTTATCTCTTGCAACAACTGCATTTACGACGGGTCAACCCGACAGCTTTGTGCTGGAAAACGGCAGCCAAAAAATACAGTTGGGGTTTCTTGATGAACTGCGTCTATTAAAAAATGTATCATGCTAACGCCTTCTCTTCGTCCGTGTAGGCTCTCAATCTTACAGGAAACGGTTTCTTCAGCCGTCATCTGTACTTCTTTGAAAGTTTCGGACCTTTTGCTCCTCATCCGAAGAGCTCCGTCAGTGAACTAAAGTTTTTCTGGTAACTCTGGCCCTATATATATCCCTAATGGACAGAGGTGGTGGTGGGGGAGCAGAAGACTACTCCCTGAAACCAATCTGATTACCTCTTTTGTCTGATTACCTTTAATGTTCTATCCCTGACTCTGATTGCATCATTAGCTCTGGTATCACATAATTAGCATTTTTAGCAGGGTATTGCAGCAAAACCCTTCACTAAATCAGCATGGTGGTTTAAGTTTAATTTAGACCGTACTTACAACAGTCTTCTTAGGTCGTTACCACATAGGCTTAGTCATGCTAATGAGGTGATACCATGGCTAATGGTGCAATCAGAGCCAAGCATAGCACGTTAAAGGTAATCAGACAGTAGAAAATAAGTAATCAGATTAGCTTCAGGGAGTAGTCTACTGCTCCGCCAACCTTAGAGCAGGAACCTTTCAGGGCAAAGGTCTGGCACAGCCATCTCTGTCCATTATTGATATAGGGTCAGTGTTACCAGCACAACTTTAGTTCGCCAACGAAGCTCTTCGGATGAGGAACGAACACCTTTAAAGAAGTACAAATGACGGCGGAAGAAACCTTTTCCTCAACGCCTTCTCTTCTTAGAATGATGACATGGAAACAAAGTGCGGGCACACATAGCTCTATAGCTCACTTATCAATACAGGCAGTGAGAGGTGACACGTGTTTCTCCAAAATAGGCTACACACCTCCCGACAGTTGGACGTCTTGGTTCTTGACCAATTCGGTTTCCGACTCATAACGTCATTTTTTTTATGACTCACACATTCGCTTATATCAGTCCATGTCGCTCAGTCATTCAACTTTATAAAACAAGTTCCAGGGGTATTTTTATTGACTGAAAATATTGATTTACAACTGCAATGAATCAGTGGCGTTTCAATTCACATGGGGTGGTATACGAATCTGGCAAATTCACCAGGGTGTTTGGTTTACAGATGTTTTTGTAGCACTCGTGATCTTAATGTGCCGTTTCATATCTTTTTGCGCCCGTTTGGCGGGCGGAGGGGGCGGGAGGGGTCCGGTTAGGACAAGTAAAGAGCGTGTTTAGTGAATCAAACAACATTTTTAGGCAATACTTTCTTCTCCTTTCCCTCGACCCCCTTCTCTCATCATGCTTTGACTGACATTTTGCTCAAATTGCCAGCAATGCCTGAGGGGATGTGCGCGTCAAACCTTTAAACTGTTATTATTCCATACACAAGACCAGTTTTTTTTTCTGTCGCCAATGTATTATTCAAAGTGGTGTTTGTTCGGTGGGACAGCCTCTACACTGTAGTGTGCATCCCCCTTCAAAATACTTTTTATAGTCACGTTCACTTTTGCCACCTCCCAAAGTGGCTTTTCCCTCAGGAGCCTATTATCCATTTTAGCATATGCAAAAAAAGAGCTCGTCCGATCATGTATCGCACTCACTTAGGGACTTGACACTCGCATGATGAGAACCGCTACTCAGAGGCCACGTCTCGTTTCGAGAAGAAAAAAAAAGAAATCTGCCACTTTGAGAGGGCTTCTCCACAAAAGAAGTCACTCAGCCTTTGGAACATACATAAAGAGTCACACCTCAACAAGCGGGAGATCGGTATTCTCAGTTTGATCGAGTCGGAACAGTCAATGTTTTAAGGACGGCGGAGTTTGAAGCTGGAAATAATTCCATTCACTCCCAGACGTGCAAAAATGTGTCCATTCCAGTACCAAGTGCTGTAGAAGATTGAGTTTTAGGACGACAAAAACATTCAATACTGCGTTAGACACCTTAAACCAGGGGTGCTCACACTTTTTTCAGCAAAGGGGTTATTTTTGAAAGTCAAAATGATCTACCAGTTATATTCATTGATAAACATGTTGAGGATTCTTGCAACTTCTGTTGACGTATAACCGCATCCACAACGCAATACAGTGAGACCTCAACTTACGAACTTAATTGGTTCCCAGACAGAGTGTGTAAGGCGAAAAGAGTGTATCTCAAAAAGAAATTTCCCATAGGAAACAATTAAAATGGGAATAATCCGTTCCCGGGTTTCCATAAAATATACTTTTCAACTAAATAAGCCTTAAAACTACACACAACATACCTTATTCTATGTATAATAAATGTGGTATTGTATTGTAATGAAGGAAATACACCGCATTGTATCAAAGTCACTTTATTTACATTTGTGATGGTCATTTCTGGCATGATGGAATGGCATTGAAGGTCGAAGGTCAAAAACATTGCCAGAGCCCAGCGCTGTATCGGCACACAAAAAAAAAAAAAACAAAATCAGAATTTATTCCGGAATGGCAATCCACATCATATTTTCAATTCCCCAACAAATTTGGGAATGGCGATCAAAATTAAATGTATTATGATGATGATGATGATGATTATTATTATTATTGCTATTATTTATGAATTATTATTATTATTATGAATGAGTTAACGTCCACATCATGCTCATTTGCATGGAACTTTGCTCATCAACACACGAAACTGTAAAAAACAAAATAATAATTTTCTTCATGAAATCACTTCATGCCAGATGTATTTGCTCATCAAAAACTCAAATGGGGGCATTGGAACAAGGCAGTGAGAAAAATGTTTTAGGGTATATTTTTTTACACAGGGAGTCAAAGGTCAAAGTGGGGGTGCATAATGCTGGTTTGTATAGAGAATGACATGTTTTGTTTCTGGATTCACACACACACACACACACACCAATCGGACTGCTTTTTTTTGGGTGAGAGGGCTCTGCTTTCTTCTCTATGTTGTGCCAGTTTCAGCCCCACAGCCTCTCGCTGGGAGAAGGCTTTTGATGTGTCTCGCCGCGCCACACCCCCCACCCCCCTCGAGCCCCGATTGGCAGACAGCCGGTGAAGCTGGCGGGTCTGAAAAGTGGGAGTGGGTGGGATGAAAGCTGGCGGGGGCAGTGAGGGGGCACCTGTACACAGAGGCTTTCCTACGCGCCTGCTTCTTCTTCAAGCGTTCGCCTTGACCGCCGGCTGAACTCGAGTGTCGGCGACCATCACACGGTCGCCGTGACCTCCCTTCTCTTGTCAATTCATTTCCTTTCTCACTCTACATCCTCCGCTTTACTCATTTTTTATTTTTATTTTATTTGCCGCTTTTGTCTGTCGGCCTCTGTCGTGACAGGTGAATCTCTCTGTTAATAGGAATGAAATGAGATTCTCACGAGTTTTAAAAACGCATACAATGTTCGACACAAGTTGGAGAAGGAACAAAAAAAAGACCATTAAAGGGGTCTGTTAAGCACAAGGCTGTTGTCACTGGTCTGTGGGAATTGGATTAAGCATAAAACGATCTGGGTGCCATTTTACACTTATCCAAGAGGTCAAAGAAAAAGCGAAACCCCTTTCTTTTTATTCGACTGAAACGTCTCAGCAAAAAGCGTCGTGTTTAAGCATGAATGTGTGTCTCTGTTATCTTATTTCCTTTGATTTGCCAAAGAAAGGGGACTTTTAGTTCATGGCTGATGTATGTGTGGTCAACTATGACGGTGATGGTCGCATACGCACATCAGATAATCCATTCATGTACTACACCTGCTTGATGTAACACGAGAAAATTTGTTGAAAAAAAAACAATGATGCTTTTTATCTTCACATCAAGGCATTCATTTAACCGCCGTTTAATGTGTGCGTTAGCGTAGCGGTTTGGAAAAAAAAAACATTCAATCTATCTAAAGTGAGTCTTATAATGAATTAAACTAGCGAGTGTGTTTCTTAAAACGCAGGAGGAAACCATTTCACAAAACTATTGGTTGACAGACAATCAAACCCAGGAACTCTCAAATGTAATGCTAATCGCTAGTTAGCAAGCATGAAGAAAACACATTCGAAAATGTAAACAATGGTCAAACCTGTGCGTCTGTCTTACTGGAAGAATTGTTATCCGTCACGCGTCATGTCATTCATGGAGATCTTCAAATTCGACTGTTTCTCAGGCGTTCCTGTGGAAACAAATACTGAAAGTCACATTTGGTTCCCAATTATGAACACATGATTAAATGTTTATGATCGGTAGTCCAATTATTTTAGAAGGGACCTCAAAGCACAAATTCTTCTTTGGCCACACACAACATAATAATCGTGCATGAATCAGGTTTTATTTCTCTGGAACCCACAGACCAAATGACATAAAATACAGTAAAAACATTGGTTTTCGACCATAATCTGTTCCAGAAACCTGTTTGAAAACCAATTTGGTCAAAAACTAAAACATTTTCCATTATAATCAATTTCCGCTTTATTTATTCATTTGTGTATGTATGTGTGTGTGTATGTATGTATGTATGTATGTATGTATGTATGTATGTATGTATGTATGTATGTATGTGTGTATGTGTGTATGTATTTATGTCTTTTTTTATTTTTTTCATTTATTCATTCATTAATATATGTGTGATTGCAAAAAAAAAAAAGGTGCGGTCGATTAATTTGTGTCTATTTAACTAATTCACTGCCAGACGATGTGCAAAAATGTATCCACTCCAGTGCCAGGGTTTTTGTCATTTTCACTCAAATTGCAGGACCCACAGATCTATTCAGTTTTAGGACTAAATAAACATTTAATACAGCATTGGAAACCTTAGACTCTCTTGTTTGATTAGAAAAGAGTTAATTCCTAAGTTATATGGGTCTGGCGTTATCTGAGTTTGAAATGGGGGCGGCTGTACAAAATACAATAAAATACATGCATATTGATTCACGTATATAGTGCTTTAACAACAACTGAAGCTGTAACAAAGAGCTAACATGGACAAAAGGCAAATGCTGCCCCCTCCTGGAAGGGAAAATTTTTCCCACAGGTCTGACCATCACTTTATCAGCACCTAATATATTTTGTCTACTTTCATTTTAACTCATTCACTGCCATTCACGAATGTATTCACGAGTTGAAAATAGGATGTAGAACGCCATTCCCAAATTACTTTGGGTTTTGTTTTTCCTTGTTTGGGTGCCGATAAAGTGCTGGCCATAGCCTCTTGCAGTGTTTTTCCCTTTCACAAGGGGGAATCATTTCCTTTTTTTCAATGTTAGCGCTTTCTTCCAGCTGCAGCTGTTGTTACAGCCCTATATTGCATTGTATTTTGTACAGCCACCCTCATTTCAAGCTCTTAACCCCAGACCGATATAATTTAGGAATTAACTTTTTTTTCTGATGAAAGAAGAGAGAGGATTTTTTTTAAAATAATTTCTTTGGACATATGCAGTCCTGCCATTTACTTTTGTTGTATTTGAGACTATTCGCATTCACATATATGCATACATGCATAGAAACACAGAATCACCATCCCGCTCAGCCTTTGTTAGAGAACAATGACGGTCTATTGACTCAGGGCACCCTGTCGTTGGAGGACATGCAGGTGTGAAAGCGTGACACCTTATTTATTGACAGGCTTCCCCGACCCCTTCCATCACGATGTCACTGCAAAACTCTCGCCAACGGGCATTGTTTAAGTGCAAATATAGACATGGCATCTCAACATAATGAAAAGATATTGATGCCACCGCGCTGACGCGATGATGGGATTGATCAGATTGCACCGAGCTAGCGTTTGTATCTTTCAGTCGCTTTGACACGTGTCAATTCCACAGAAAGAGAGGCATGTTGAATCTGACCCTTGTCAATCACCTCCATTTTCTCTCTTTGACAAGGTCGCGGGTGACCTGGTTTTAATCGCTGCCGACTTTCGGCACGAGGCTGCCCCGGATTGGCCAGTAGCTAATCGCAGGGCACAGACGTGCAATGATTCATGTTGACATCAATAGATATATTCAAGGCTATGTAAATAAATAAATAAATAAATAAATAAATAGATAAATGTTAAATATTTAAAAGTGGACACTTAGAAAATCTTTGAACGTTGATACTTAGAAAATATTTGAACGTGAGCACTTATAAAATAATAATACAGTAAAGTCTCGTTATATCGATATCGGTTATATCGATAGTACTGATTATTACGATACTATTTCTATGAACGCAAGGAGAAAATTTACATGCCGCAGGATCGGATATATCGATAGTCCGGTTATATCAATATTTTTTCCGACTCCCGAGAATATCGATATAACGAGACTTTACTGTAATACATGTAATTATTATTATTATTATTATTACTGAGAAAATATTCAAACATGGGCACTTAGAAAATATTCGAAAGTAGTTAATTAAATAAATACAGAAATAAATGTATCAATAAATAATTGAATAAATAAATAAATACATAAATGCATAAATACTCAAATACACAAACACACAAATAAATAAATGCAGAAGTAAACAAAGAAATGAGTACAGAAATAAATGAAAAATGAGTAAATAAATAGACAAATACATAAATAAACAAATACATAAATTAATGCAGAAGTTAATGCATAAATAAATGTTTTAAACTAATAAATAAATGCAGAAATACATATATAAATCCACATATGAATGCATACATAAATAAATGCATAAGTAATACATACATACATAAATACATGCAGACATACAAAAACAAATACATAAATAAATACAAACACGAATGAAGAAATATATAAATAAATAAATGCAGAAGTAAATAAATACATGTATAAATACATAAAGAAATAAATACACTGTGATTATATTTATTCTTCTCCCTTCATTATGATTGTGATTTAAAATTTGAATAGTTTGTCAAGGTCCTCTCCTCTCATATTTTATGAACAAACACTCAAATAACTTGAAAATAAACACTTAGCCCTAAATAAACCATGAGTTCATTTGAAACATTTCATTTCATTTCATTTCATTTTATTTCTCTACTTCAATCACAGTTCTTCATATTGTTTTCACGCAAGTCTAGCGCCATAGCGTTTTCTAACTTGGCACACGGGAGAACCAAAAACCTTTACCCACGATCGCTCCCTGCTGTACAGAAGCAACAATATAAAAAAAAGTGGCATTTGTGACAAATCCGTGGACTTATGGGTGAACAATAAAATCGAGCTGCTCAGCAGGCCGGGAAACACGCCCAACACATGTTTCACGATGCGTGCAACTCCATGTAAAGGCCCAGCTGACATTCTGGCAGCCTCCCCCTCTTCTGTTTTTACTCGTCATTCTCTGTTCCCGTGCCAGCTTCTCCACCGTGTGTGGTCTTGGCACGTTACCCCGAGCCCTCTCACATTACTTCTTTTTACATCCGTTCCATTCAACAGCGAGAGATAGTGGTGGATAACGCGGACGAAACGAGATGTCAAAGTTTCTCCACTGTGAGACTAATAAAGGCATATCCAATCCAATCCAAAGTGCGACGCGCGCCTAAACAGCATATACGTATATTTTGCAATGACCTTCCCCCCCCTGATCCCGGTCTGGTGCCAATGGCCAACCTCATTTGATCCACGGCGACTACCGATCCATCTTTTGTCGTTGCGCACAGAGGTGACAGATGGCATTTGGCTGTTAGCAAAAGACCGTTCAAAAAATAAAAAAAATGCCGCGCCTCCATCCTAAGGTACATTAAAGTAATTAGCTGCCATGCTAGTAGAAAGCAGCCCCCTGCCAAGTGCCAGCAAGACCGCGGATTGAAGGCGGCATCCTGTTTGACACATCTGGGCAAGGGAGAGTAATGAAAACAGCTGCTTCTGCCCATATGGCATCTAAAGTCTGGCAGTACGCTGGTGTGGCGTGCCAACCTTAGGCAAATTATCCGTCATTAATCCCGCGATCTGACCGGCATACGAGTTGCTGCTAATCAAAACATCTGTGGGCGATGGGAGAGCGAGGGAAGGGAGGGAGAGGAAGTATACTGGGGCGGGTGGACAAATGAATCAATGACTTGTAGCAGTGTTTGAAATAACGTCTGCCCGGAGGTCCCCGCGGGGCGTATAACCTTTACATCGGGCGTACAACTTTCAAAACGTTTCGGCCCGCGTGGCCGACAACTTCTTCAAGTTAAAAAAAGATTTGTTTTCAAATCAAACGTTTGTTTTATTCAATAACGCAAAAGCTACAAGCAAAGCGCTACAAGCCACGTGGACTCATCTTTCTAAGCGCCTTTCAAAACTCTCAAGTACACTTTACAGTCACAGTATAGTCCGAAGCACGTTAGTTTGGCAATTTGCATACTCTGCACGGCAGCCAATCAGAAGCCTGTTTTGAAACACCCTTAGAAAAGCAGAGTCCACATGGCTTTTAGCAGACAACGTAACGCAAACATTGCATTGTGCACCATGTCAAACGACAACTGGAGAAAAATCTTCGAGGGATATTTACCATAAATTAAGCAAGGGAGCATTTGTGGTGGGTACTTACTTCCTTAATTTAATAAAATCCTTTATACTTCGCAACAATGTGTTTTTTTGTGATTAGTCGTCTTATTGTGTTTCAAGTTGTGAAAAATGGGGCAGGCAACTTGGTGTCCGTTAACTTTTTGTCATGAGTTTCAGACACTGCTTGTAGGATGGAAATGTCACATTTTTACCAACAATAGCTGTAAATATTGGATGTGTATTCACTCATTCACTGAGTCGGATAAGAATGAGAAGGATGCTGAGCCTTGAACTGCTAGGCAGGAGATAGAGAGGAAGACCAAAGAGGAGGTTTATGGATGTTGTGAAAGAGGCCATGAAGGTAGCTGATGTGAGAAAGGAGGATACATAAAACCGGGTCAGATGGAGGACACTGATTCGCTGTGGCGACCCCTGGAGAGAAAAGCCGAAAAGAATATTGGGTGTACGATTTTGATTTATTCATCGAAGCAGAGCTGGAGGTAGCAGAGCTGAAGATGTTGAGGTTTTCTTTGGGAGTGACCAGGTTGGATAGGATCAGGAATGAGTATATTAGAGGGACAACTCATTAGAGGCTTTGGAGAGAAAGTCAGAAAGGCCAGACTGAGATGGTTTGGACATGTCCAGAGGAGAGAGAGCGACTATATCGGGAGACGGATGCTGAGCCTTGAACTTCCAGGCAGGAGACCGAGAGGAAGACTAATGAGGAGGTTTATGGATGTTGTGAAAGAGGACATGAAGGTAGCTGGTGTGAGAGAAGAGGATACACAAAACCGTGTTATTCACAAATGTGTCCACTCCACTGCCAAGGTTTTTGTCATTTACACTCGAATTCCCACAGAAGACCCACAGAATATCGAGTTTTAGGACTACATAAACATTCAATTCAGCCTTAGACTGTGGGCCGGATGAAAAGATGACCAGAGACCGCATTTGTCCCCTGGGCCGGACTTTGGACATGATGTCGAGCACCGTCTGGCAGCATACTAAAAAGAAAGACAAGCTGTGTCTCCGATTCATCCTCACTTACATATGCATCAGGGCCAGGCCAGGGTGCCGTGCAGATGACTCACCGAGGAGCCCTACTGTGCTTTTGAGGACCCTACTCGGCCTTGCAATGTATAATCTGATTTAGACCAGAGCACGCTCCTATTTATTTTTAATTGTCCCACTTTAGCATTTAAGAGCTATTGATTCCTCTGCCGGAAACGCGTGAAGTGACAGAATCACTATTGCGCTCCCTGCTTGGGGAAGGTGCATCAAAGGGTATTTTAATGTCACTGACTTTCTGGGGACAATTTCAAGAGGACACAAGGGCACATATTGGGTGCTGGCCCTGGGGGTGGTGGGGACGCAAGCGACGGTCATTTGTCGTCCATCAAAATATAGATTTCATACAATAACCAGTGTTTAAAATAACGTCTGCCCGGAAGCCCGGGTTGTACAACTTTTACGTCGGGCGTACAACTTTCAAAACGTCTCGGCCCGGGTGGCCGACAACTTCTTCAAATCAAACGTTTGTTTTATTCAATAAAGCAAAAGCTACATGCAAAGCGCTACAAGCCACGTGGACTCCTCTTTCTAAGCGGCTTTCAAAACTTTCAAGTAGACTTTACAGTCACGGTATAGTCCAAAGCACGAAACAGGCTTCTGATTGGCTGCCATGCCGAGTATGCAAATTGCCAAACGAAGCCTGTTTCGTGCTGCGGACTATACTGTGACTGTAAAGTGTACTTGAGAGTTTTGAAAGCCGCTTAGAAAGAGGAGTCCACTTGGCTTTGAGCAGACAACGTAACTCAAACATTGCAATGTGCACGATGACAACAAACGACAACTGGAGCAAGGGATGATTTGTGGTAGGTACTTCCTTAATTAAAAAAAAATCCTTTATACTTCGCAACAATGTTTTTTTTTTTTTGATTAGTCATCTTATTGTGTTTCAAGTTGTGAAAAATGGGGCAGGCAACTTTATGGGTGAGCAGGCAACTTTTCAGAGTTTTCTGCCCGGGTGTCCGCTAACTTTTTGTCATGGGTTTCAGACACTGCAATAACATTTGATTGAATAACATCCTTGGGTTTCATTTGAATACACCTCAGGTGTTTTAATAAAGTAAGTGACAATGTTATATCAAGGCTGAACATTCTTTATATTCTGTCTGAACTCAGTCAAGTCCAATTTCTAAAAATAGAGCATTACACATGTCAATTGACGGGCTGATCAATGTATGTGGCGTGTGCAGCTGAGAAAATTCCCATACATTCCCACCAAGTAGATACATTTAACAAACAAGTATGTGTCGATGAGTATAAACTACAGATGCTCACTAAACCAGATCTACTAAGTTACGAGCGATGGCAATTTGGATTCCGTTTCGACTTGTCGTCTGGAAAGAGTCGATTATTGTCTCACCATACAAAAAATTAATACATGGGATGATAAACTTTTGGATATGACGGATATTACCGAATACATCATTTCATCAATTGGGAAAATTAAGAATGGGTTTATTCCTGAGACTTTTTCGACGTAGGCAGCTCGCAAAGGACTTACTGGTTGCGGAATTTAACTCATCCGCTGCCATTCCCGAATGTATTCAGGAATTGAAAAGCATCACGTAGAGCGCCATGCCCGAATTTTTTCGAGTTTTGGTTTTTCTTGTGGGGGGTGCCGATAAAGCGCTGGTCAGACCTCTCGCTATGTTTTTCCTTTCCACGATCGGGCAGCATTTGTCTTTTGTCCATGTTCGCGCTTTGTTCCAGCTTTAGCTGGTTTTAAAGCGCGATATAAATCAATATGTATGTCTTGTATTTTGTACAGCTGCCCCCATTTCAAGCTCAGATAACTCCAGACCCATATAACTTAGAAATTAACTATTTTTTATGATGAAAGAAGAGAGTATAAGGTTTCTAACTCTGTATTGAATGGTCATGTAATCCTAAAAAATGATGAAAATAGAGCGTGTAAGGTTTCTTACTCTGAATTGAATGCTTATGCCGTCCAAACACTCAATATTCTGTGGGTCCTGTCTAGCAGTGAATGAGTTAAAGATGTTAGTGTTATAAAAAGTGAAGTGAATATTCAAATTTAATTTTCAATGTCAATTCAATTTTGCTACGCATGTTTCAAATGAACCAAAACACATTTTTGAAAAAAAAAAAAAAAAAACAAACAATTGTAAAACAAGCGATTTAATAAGTCGAGATGCGTAGTGTGTACAAAACATGTAGGAGTGCAAACGACATCAAGGAAAGCAATCAAATGGTGGAATAATGACATGACTGTGATGTATCTGGGCTTTTGAGGTCGCAGGCTGACTCCAACTCCCCCGTGGCCCGCCTGGGTAATGTCAGCTCAGCTGGTAATACACCCCGTAAGTAGACGAAGAGCATGATTGGAACACTCGCTCTGTGACAGACATGACCGAGCCCAACGCAATTAGCCAGTGACAGCAGGTGCCGCCTAACTCACTGGCATTAACGCGTCTCGGGTATCCTTGTGTAATGGCCGCAAAGTGATCCTAACTTTCAATTAACACATCCGCCTCCCCGCCCCTTCCGCCTCCGCTGCTATTTCACGGCGAGCCACTTATTTCCGCGTCCTAGCCATTAGCAGTGTCGGTAGCAACGGTGATGTTTATTTCATTTCATTTTTTTAAAACCAAGTTATTGTGTAGTTAAGTTCTCCACGTACGCACACACATGCATGCAGTAAATAGCGTCGCATGAAGGATAATTTGAATACATGAAGAAAGCTAACCACTGGCCTGGTTGTCCTATGGTTAGCATGCAGACTTCATAGTGCAGGGCTGCCTGATTCAAGTCCAGCTCCGGCCTCCCTGTGTGGGGTTTGCATCGTCTCCTGTGTGGGTTTTCTCTGTGTACTGCGGTTTCCTCCCGCATTCCAAAAACATGCATGGCAGCTTGATTGAAAGCTCCAAATTGTCACTAATAGCTGGGATGGGTTCCAGCAACCTCCCATGCAACCATGGTGAGGAGAATGCAAATCAGAAAATGGATGGATGGATCGGGTGGATAGATGGATTTCGGCGATATATGGATGGTTAGATCGGATGGATGTATAAATTGGATGGATGGATAGGTGGGTGGATGAATGGATGGGATTGGATGGTTGGATGGATGGATTTATGGGTGGGTGGGTGCATTAAGATGGGTGGATGGATGGATAGGTAGGTGGGTTTGGATGGATGGATGGCTCGATGGGTGGATGGTTATGGGTGGATGAATAGATGGGATTGGGTGGGTGGATTGATGAATGAAAGGATGGAATTGGGTGGTGGATGGATGGGTGGATGGAAAGATGGGATGGATAAATTGTATGGATGAATTGATGGGTGGGTGGATTGGATGGATGGGTGGGTGATGGGATGGATGTATGGGTGGATTAAGATGGCTGGATTGGGTGAATGGATGGATTTTGGCGATGGATGGGATGGATGGATAAATTGGCTGGATGGATGGATCGATAAATGGGTTGGTGGATGGATATGGGTGGATGGATGAATGGAAGGATGGAATTGAATGGGTGGGTGGAAGGATGGGTGCATGAGATACATTGGATGGATGAATTGGTGGATGAGTGGATGGATGGATGAATAGAAGGATAGATTTGGGTGGGTGGATGGATGGATAAATTGGATGTATGGATGATTCTATCGCACCGTTGCAAACAGCATCCTTCAGAGGGATCGTAGCAGGAAAAGCACGGCATCCGTCTCTGTCCAGTACTAAGAGGAAGTACTGATGTACCTCTCTCCTCTAAATCAAAATAAATGACTGCACTCTCCAGAAGGAGTGGAAGAAGCCAAGCGCTTCAAGTGTCAACACCTTCTCTTTGCCAGAAGGAAAAGGTTCATCTTCATTCAAGGGAGCGCTATCCATCACCCCCGGAGTCACATATGTGTCACCCACCTTACAGGGAGGGGAACACAAATAATTGCTGTCGTAAGAAGTGGACACTAAAGTCTTTAACATCCTGTCCGAAAAGGATGGAGTGGTCAACGCTGTTGTTTGAGTCCGCTGACCTATTGTGGCTCAATAGAAGGACAAAGTACCAGTAGCCTCCAGTTGCGAGGAACCTTGTCAACAAATTTGAAAATAGTACAGTACCTAGGAAACCGAGAAACAGCGCAACCCTGAATGCATCCCACAGCAAAAAAACGGAGAAGTGTCTCTTGCATTTAGTTTTCGGGGACGTTTAGATGACAGCAAGATTGATGAGGTTGCCTCATTGTTGTTCTCACTTCACACATTCACTGCCAGACGATGTACTAAAAGGTGTCCACTCTCGTGCCAGGGTTTTTCTCACTGTCACTCGAATTCTTGGACCTACAGAATATTGAGTTTTAGGACTAAATTGATATTCAATACAGGTTTAGAATACTTACTGTCTCCTGTTTCATCAGAAAAAAATAGTTATTTCCTAAATTATGTGTCTGGAGTTATGTGAGCTTGAAATGGGGGCTGCTGTACAAAATACAATACCTACATAAGGATTTATATCGCACTTCAACAACAGCTGAAGCTAAAACAAAGAGCGAACATGGAAAAAAAGGGTAATGCTTCCCCCTTGTGGAAGGGAAAAACATTGCCACAGGTCTGACCAGCGCTTTATCGGCCCCCGCCGGCAAGAAAAATTGCGCTCCACGTGTTACTTTTCGATTCCTCCATAAATTAGGGAATGGTACCAAAAGAGTTAAAATCTTGAAGATTGCTTAAAGGACAACCGACGTTACTTTTTTGTTTCCTAACTGACATCAGAAAAACTTTTTATAGCATCTAAAATACCCAAAACACGCAGTATGATATTTTTATTAAAAAATGTGACTTAAAGTGTCCAAAATCTGCAAAAAAATTGAGCTGTGAATTGGGCATTTTCAGAAAGTCCCGCCCCCAGTTCGTGACGTCACGCCAAGACGTCTTGCATTGCTGGAGAATCAAAACAATGGCTTCAGATTAGGAGAATATGCTTTTTTTTTGTTACACATCCAGTTATGAATATGATTCAAATAGTTCTGAAGAGGAAAGCTGACATGTTTGCAATCGATTAAGGAATTTATTCCGTGCCATTTTGAGGCAACATTAGGGGGGAAATATAGTATAGTATCACCCAAAAAGAGGCAAATAATGGCATCCAAGCTCCTGTGAGGACTTAATCAGCCCGTTTCCACAGGCTGATAAATTACTTCCATGGAGCTTGGTCGCCCTCTTCTGGCGGCTTTTTGGTGCAACACAAGGTTTTCAGACCAAACACGTACAGCAAAATACATTGACGTGATGGAAGGACTGCTACAATGTGTCTTTTTTTCGGTCAGGGGCATTCCTTCAGTGACGTCAGGTACGGACTCGTCACCAACTCAAAAGCAAGTCTTCCTGAATATTCAGCGCGAGTCTTAAAACGTAAAGTATAGCTACATGCGGTGGAATCATTGCAAAATACGCTCAGTAGAAGTCATTTGAAGCCATTTTACAAATTATGGACACAACTTGTCCGGAGACGTCGGTTGTCCTTTAAATGCTAAAAAATAAAACGTACCTTCAAATGTAATTTGGTTCAGAATGTGTTCATCTTGCAAGAACAAAATATTTTATATTCAGAACAGAACAAGAGAAACAGTCACTGCCAGGGGGGAATTCAATTCATTCCATGTTGAGTAGCTATTTTCTCAAGTCTGGGCATGCCCGTATGATTTGCCTTGCTCAAGGGAAGTAAGCGAGCCCCTCTCCACAGATTCCCACAGCTCATTCCCTTCCATGTCACCCCAATTACAATTGCAACACAGAGTTGTCTCAAAAGTAGAATACTAGTTACGGTTTATTTAGACCGTAGGGGGCCAGCGGGACTCTCCGATAACATCCCGAGAGACCCGATAAGAATGATAACGTCCGAATAAACACACGCTGCTGCAAAAGTTGCACGCAATTTGTTCAACGCTGCCATTCACTTTTTTTTTTTTTTTTAATGGATTCATCTGTCGGAGTGAATTCTTTCATACCCACCACTCATTACTGACAGAACACAACGCTCCCCAAGGACGCACCTTTTTACGCATTCACCCACTGGAATCCACTTTCATGTTTTTTTTTTTAATTTGACGAGCGCCGCCTCCAAACAAATTTGTCTGAAGCAATTAAAAAGTATCACCTCACAAGTAACCTTCTAAATGGTGTGCTTTACACCCGCTTTTTGTCTCCTCGACTGCAAAGCACGCGCGGCGGCGGTGCGTTTTGACCTTGCTTTCAACGGCTCATCAGGCGTGAATTGATTACACGTGATTACTTGTTTTTCACTTTCCTGTGGATTATTGTTTTGATGAGGATTCATCCGTCCATTAACTTTGTGCTCACGACAAACATCGCAACGTGAGCAGTCCCGCAGTATAAGGCACAAATTAAAACTGTCACGCTAATGTTAGCAAAAAATATATATAAATAAAAAACAATGCATCTCAGTTATTTTCATTTCCCATCTACCCGTTTTATTTCATGACATAGTCACTTAAATATCTGTGACATTTATGACAGTAATGTCACCCACTGACCTGAGAGCAGGCCCTCGAGTGATATGATATTAGCGACTATGCTAGTGTCAAGTTATGAGACTAGCATAGTCGAAAAGTGCCATTTTCTGTCACTTCTTCAGTCCTCATATGTGACTTGCTTGTTCAGGGGTGAGCAAATTAAGCGCTAGAGAAAGCCAGTTTTAGGACCATACACATCATCATTTTTATTGAACATGTGTGAATTAATACTGATAATTAATACGGCATATGACACTTATCATCACGTATCTATTTATTTATGGATATTTTAATGTATTTATTTATCACCGAGTGCATTATTTATTTGTTTTTATGTATTTATTTTTTATTTCTTTGTGGGTGTTTTTATTTGTTTGTTCGTTTGTTTGTTTGTTCATTTGTTTGTTTGTCTTCCTTTGTTTGTTTCTTTGTTTATTTATAAGGCGACCGTTTTTAGGATTTGTATTGAACCTGTGTCAGTTAATACTCCATACTTGTACTAATACTGCATATGCCACTTATCATCATCATTAATTAATTATTTTCATTTCGTTATTTATTTCAGTGTTTTTTTTTTAATTTACTTGTGTATGATTTTTCATGTGTTTATTTATGTATTATTTCTATTTAAGTATTTGATTTCATTTATTTATTGTATTTATTTTTTTTATTTTTTGCGTCCCCAATGCTTCCAGAGCGTTTGTATTTTTTTAGGTGTGGGGGGGCAATTTTTATTTTTGTCTACATTTTCCCTGTCGTTGGTTGGCGACGAGTTCAGGGTGTACTCCGCCTCTGACCAAAGTCATCAGAGATAGACTCGCGTTCACACGAATCAGTGAGTATAAGTGTGACGGAAAACAGATATTTAGATGGATGTTTATATTCCTTATTGCTCCTGTCTGTTGTGAATGTAGTTTTTTTTGTCATATATGGTCATTAAATCACTTTTGAGCACTTAAGCCTGCAATTTAAATGCAGCATCATTTCTTATATATAGTCCAAATAGTTGGTGGTGTGTTGATATAACGTTTCCATGACACACTCAGTGCCTCAGACGCACTGCCACGCTCAATTATACGTGGGTCAACATAATACGAGTTGAAACCCAAAGTGTTGAGAGAGGTCCTGACATATGCAAGTGGACAGAAACGTGACCCTCTTTGGATCTTGAGCGTTTCACAAGTCGTGAAAAAAAAATGCACATACCAAAAAGAAAATACAGCAGCTGTTGCAGATGAAATCAGTTTGTTCCAGACCTCATTGAAAAGGTCAGAGTTGACTCAAATGACAATTGCGCGACATTGCGGGTCTGTGATTCAACATATGCCTGCACTTAACGTAATTACATTTTGATGGTGAGGTGCGGTGGGGATGGGGAAGGGTGAGTTCATATTTATTTTGCAAGCGTCACTTGAACGGCGCAAAGAAGTAAATGACTTTGTTTCAAATGGAGAGAACAAGTTGGAAAGGACGTAGGTCACTTGAGGTGGACGCTCAAATGCGAGCAATTCACTTGCGGCATCTTTGTCCTCACAGTGCCCTTGATTTTAGGGGTGGGCGGGATGACCCTTTTCCTTCTGAAAATATTGTCCCAGTTTGTTGAGTGTTGTTGGGACAGCTGTTTATGCATCCCTCTTGGCTAACTACTTTTCCATCTCCTTAAATAAGAGGTCCAGTGCGATTCTTTCTCTTTGACACCACTCGATGTAAAAGATTTGAACAGGTTTTATTTTCATCAGTTAGATTGTTTCAGTTGTGTGAATAGTGGCGACTATTTGTTTGGGGAACTGTTATGGGCCAGTATGAATTTCATAAATGAACACATTCATTCTCTTTTAACGTTAATTATTCAATTTTTGAGTTGTCAACAACAACATATACAGAACGCATTAAAGGTTAAATATTTACTTAGATTTCACATCCCCCCAAAAAAATGAATGAACAAATAAATAAATATAAGTACATGAATACATATATGAATAAATAAATACATGAATAAACATATGAATAAACAAATACATAATACAGAATACATCATACATAATAAATAGACAAATAAATATCTAAATAACTAAATAAATAATATACTTTGACTGTAAAGTGACGTTGAGAGTTTGGTAAGGCGCTTATAAATTAAATGTATTATTATTCTTATTATTCTTATTATTATTATTATTATGAACATGTGAATACACAAACAAATGCTGAATACATGATTAAATGAATGAATTAATAAATGGAATACTTAACTTGTGACTGTAAAGTGACCGTGAGGGTTTTGAAAGGCGCTTATCAATGAAATGTTTTATTATTATTATTATTATTATTATTGTTATTATTATTATTATTGTTATTATTATTGTTATTATTATTGTTATCATTATTGTTATTATTATTGTTATTATTATTACAGTAAAGTCTCGTTATATCGATATTCTCGGGAGTCGGAAAAAATATCGGTATAACCGGATCTAATCGGATATCGATGTATCCGATCCTGCGGCATGTAAATTTTCTCCTTGCGTTCATAGAAATAGTATCGTAATAAGCAGTACTATCGATATAACCGATATCAATATAACGAGACTTTATTGTATTATAAATCCACAAATAAACAAATTAAAAAATCAATCAATCAATCAATCACACATAAATCATTGAATTACAAATAAATAAATAAACTTTGACTTAAAAAAACAGCAGACAAAATCATATTTTCTCAAGCCTTAACTAATATAGGATCAGATATTGAATATAAAATAATATTTGACATTTATCATGATGTTTACAACATGTGGGGCCAGTGCTGGATTTAGCAGTCTCACCCTTAGTGTTCAAATGTAAGACCATGCAGAGTTGTGAATATGAGAGTATATATATATATATATATATATATATATATATATATATATATATATATATATATATATATCAGTAAAGTCTCGTTATATCGATATTCAAGGGAGTCCGTATCGATATAACCGGGACTATCGATATATCAGACCCTGTTTGCATGTAATTTTCTCCATGCGTGCATAGAAATAGTATCGATATAACCGGGACTATCGATATATCCGATATCGATATAACGAGACTTTAGTATATATATATATTTTTTTTTTTGCATGAATGGAAAAAAGGCCAGTTGTCAGCTGAGATGGACTTCAGCTAGCACGATAGCCACCTTCAAGCGCTATCGAAAAGTAATGGATTCAAATACAAAAAAAGACTCATTTCTTGATATTTTTTTTGAAGTTCAAAACATCAATCAATCAAAGCCACAATAGGCTCTGCTATTTCTAACTTAGCTTCAACTCAGCACAATGCCCATTTGTTTATCTGTAAAATTTCCTGCACATCACGATCCCCCTCGACAACTTGGATTGACTTCAGACCTTTTTAGACGGGGCGTAATATGCTCCGCTGCCATTCTTTTGTCTCGCCGACGTGCGTTCTCATTAGTGAAACGAGCGGTGACAACGGGCCTGTGGGAGTCTTGACATATGCACCAATCACCTCCAGCTGTCAGGCAATTGCACCTCGTCGGGGAAAGAGCCTGATGAAATAAACGCTGGCCGCTGACTCCTCCAATTTCACAGCGCCCCTCATTGTCACCCCGAGTGGCTCTCGCCAGATTGAGATATTTGCTAACTGTCATTGCCCATGAATATCTGTCCACTCGCTCTGCGCCGGCGCCTCTTTAATGCCGCCGGACTGCGGCGACATCTCAAGTCAGCATCGTTGCAGAAAAACGTCCGGAAGAGTAAAAAAAAAACCGCTGTAGTCACTCACTTCCAGTGACTCCTTATCTGCCATCCATGACCTCGATTAGTGCTTGCAAATCCTTCGCCCCGTCTTTGGGGATAAAACAGGCTTTAGCGCAGTTTCCGCGCCAAGATTAAAAGTTGTCATATACCGTGTGGCCCAACACAGGTAAAAAAAAAAAGCCTATAAGGCTTTTTACGGATAAAATCTGTCAGCTCATTACTTCTCAGGCTCTGATATGAGATACAAAATTCTCGTTCTTATCTCTTTGTCTGTTTTGTCTAGATTACAACGTCACACAAACTTAAATAAAACACAAGGCATGGCTAAATTAAATGATGTTATAATTCCTTTCGCGTCTTATCGGGTCATTAGCTTTAGCCTGCGCTTGTACGTTGACTAATGTGAAGGGCAAAGCTTAGATTGTATTATGCTGCTTGGGTTTTATTACTTCATCATGTAACACATACAAAGATGGGCGTCTGATTTGTGACGACATGTCTGGGCATTAAAAAAAATCCAAATGACTCATTTATCCTCACCATGAATACATGAATGACATGATGAACATGACATGATGAACTCATTCACTGGCAGTCAATGTGCAAATATATGTCCAGTCCAGTGCCGGAGTTTTTGTCATTTTCACCCGCAAAAGATTGAGCGTGAGAAACGGTAGTTAATTCCCAAGTTATGAGTCTGGAGTTATATGAGCTTGAAATGCGAACAACTGTCCAAAATACAATGCAATACATACGTATTTGTTTAAATGGCCTTTTAACAACAACTGAAGCTAGAACAAAGCGTTAAAATGGAAAAAAATTGAAATGCTGCCCCCTTGGGGAAGGGAAAAAAATGGCCAGAGGCCATGTACAGCGCTTTATCGGCACCTAAGCAAGAAAAAACAAAACCCAAAAGAATTCGGGAATGGCGCTCTGTCATGTTTTCATTTCTGTAATACATTTGAGAATGGAAGTGAATGAGTTAACTCATTCACTGACAATGACGATGCCAGACTATGCGCAAATATGGGTCCACTGGGGTTTTTGTTTTTGTCACTCGAATTCCAGGACCCACAGAATATTGAGTTTTAGTGCTACATAAACATTCAATACAACATAAGAAACCTTAGCGACTCTTATTTAATTGTAAAAAAAGTTAATTCCTAAGTTATATGGGTCCGGAGTTATTAGCTTGAAATGAAGGCAGTTCTCCAAAATACAATGCAATACATACATAATGGTTTACATAGCGCTTTGACAGCTGAAGATGGAACAAAGCGCTAACATGGAAAAAAGGGAAATGTTGCCCCTCTTGTGGAAGGGATAAATATTGCCAGAGGTCTGACCAGTGCTTTATTGGCACCCCCTGCAAGAAAAACCAAAACCTGAATAAATTCGGGAATGGCAGTGAATGAGTGAACATGTATTTGAATAAAAATGGTGGTCCTGTGATATTTGTAGTTCAATTTTCCTCCAGTTTCTGCTGTGAAACGGCTGATTTCTCACAAGCAGACAGTGGAAAATCCCTTTGTGCAGAGCAGTGAACAGTGTGTAACGGAAGCCCCAGGGTACCGCGACAGGTCTTGAACCTGATAACTTTTTCATGTTTTATAGCTGTTACGAATTAAATTATTTCCACAGGCCACAGTCCTGTGGGAAATGGGCAAAGAATTGCATTCTCCTCAGCTTCAGTTACTGGTAACATCTTTTCGTGACATTAACCAATTTAGCCGCTCTCGTGTTACAAATGCTATCTTGGAAATCTTAAACGCCTCCACAGTAAACATGGGGTGCTGGTATTATCCGCTACAGCTTATTATGCGCTCAGTGGATCGTATGGCTTTTCAAATTGGGCCAGCGGTGGTAACAATTACGCACGTGAATGCCCCGCGGTGCCGCCTAACAGTCTGTCTGCATTTCCTGTTCTTTACCGTGAGCTCAGTGCCTGAAAACACGCCTTTTATTGGCTGAAAAACGCACCTTTTATTGGATGAAAAATGCACCTTTTGATGACTATTCCCCCCCCTACCTCTCCCGAACCACTCATTAGCATTATGCTATTCGTGCTCATACACAAGGTCCGAATAAAAGCCTCACACGTGAGTGAGCCTTTAGTACACTCATGTCATTTGTGTCGTCATTGTAGGGATTCACGAGGCCTCCGAGTGTCTTTATTAACTAATTCACTGTCATTCCTAAATTTATTTGGGAGGTGGAGCGGCATTCCCAATGTGATTTGGGTTTTGTTTTTTTTCATGCTTGGGTGCCGATAATGTGCTGACCATGGCCTCTGGCAAGGTTTTTTTCTTTTCCAGAGGGCAGCATTTCCCTTTTTTTCCATGTTTGTGCTTTGTTCCAGTTTCAGCTGTTGTTAAGACACCATATAATGCAATATTCATGTAGTATCGCATTGTATTTTCGGCAGCTGCCTTCATTTCAAGCTAATATCTCCAGAACCATATAAAACATAAGGAATTAACTCTTTTTTTCTGATGAAAGTCTAATGTTTTAACTCTGCATTGAATGTTAATGTAGGTCTAAAACTTAATATTGTGTGGGTCATTGATTTCGAGTGACAATGACAAAAACCATGGCGCCGGAGTGGACACATTTTTGCATGTCTGCTAAACTCTCAGAAGAAATACAATTTTGGACTCTTCCTTTCACAGGTGTCTAAGTCAAGGCTCAGGGGCCAAATCTGGCCCGCCACATTATATTTTTCGTCCCGCGAAAGCAAATCAAGCATGTCAAGTTCCATGATGCTTGCCAAACCAAAATTTCAAATTACAGTAAAGTCTCGTTATATCGATATTCAAGGGAGTCCATCGTCGGGAATCGATATATCCGACCCTGTTTGCATGCTGCGTGCATAGAAATAGTATCGAACCGAATATCCGATATCGATATAACGAGACTTTACTGTATATTATGTAAACCAGAATAACAGTCATTATTTTTGACTTCAAATTTGAAAACTAGTTATTCATTCATTTGTTGCGCGTTTTGATTATAATATAAGTGGCGGAGATTAAACATTCTAATGGCTTCTCCAAATTCTTAACGGCCCCCGAGAAAAAACCGTAACTACAAAAAATGAGTTTGACACCCATTACTTCCAAACTTGATGAGGCTATTTTTTTCAGTCATCCAGATAAACCCACATATCAACAAAATATGACCTAAATGTCGGTTGGTGTTTTGACCGTATTTACTAACACGTGCAAATGAAGTCAAAGTGTGACAAAAGTACTCGACTCATGAATGAATACCGGATCTAAAGTATCACCCCGATGTTCGTCCCAACACCAATTCTGTTTTAAAGTGACATAAATCCCCACGAGAAAATTAGCAATGGAAAACAGGACGTAATGGGCCTTGCGGGAGATCTCCGAAACGGACGCTCATCGAAGCCGCCATGATGTTTAGTATCTCCTTGATTGTATTCACGGCGGTAATGCGATATGTCACACTGTTGCTAATACACTTCTGCGTGCTGTCATCGGGACTGTAATGCTTATCAGACCCACGTTGATGATCTGCCCTCTTGTCAGGGCCAATTATGCTCAGACGTGTGACGGAGGCGGGCGGGCTCGGCTGCTATTACTGGAAACTGGATGGGATGACGTGAGGCTGCCACCGAGTGCCTGGCCTCTCCACCCAAGTACAGGTTAGCAAGAGCTGAACTCAATCTCCTTTGCTGAAGGTCAACGTCGGGCTAGAACCTATTTGCAGGCTAAGGTATGCATAGGGTGTCCAATGACCGACCGTTCTTTTATATGATTGCTTAAATTTCACCATGGTAAACGTCAGCGAAGATGTATGTCTTACTCGTTCACGTCGTAGCAGGCGGTGCGCTTGGGTATGTATTCCCTATAAAAGAAACGTGAATCTGACCTTGGAAAGCTCATAACATGACTTTAATGATTTGTCTGTGTAAGCTCTCTGTCGTAAAGGAGTGGTCCATCGACGAAAAGGTTTCTTCAGCCGTCATCTGTACTGCTTTGAAGGTGTCGGACGTTTCGCTCCTCATCCGAAAAGCTTCGTCAATTAACTAAAGTTGTGCTGGTAACTCTAACTTTATAGATATCCCTAATAGACAGAGGTGGCGGTGCCAAACTTCTGCCCCCCCCTGCACTGAGGTGGGGGCGAGGGCTGTGGACTACTCCCTGAAGCTAATCTGATTACTTCTTTAGTTCTGTCTGATTATATTCTGGTCTATTCTCTGATTGCCCCATTTGCTCTTGTGTCACCTCCAAAGCGAATGGGGCAATCACAGGCAGCCATAGAATATACAGTAGTTAGACAGAACAAAAGAAGTAATCAGATGCTCTGGTATCACCTCCAAAGCGATTGGGGCAATCAGAGCCAGCCATAGAATATTATCAGACAGACCAATAGAAGTAATCAGATCATCTGATATCACCTCCAGGGCGAATGGGGCAATCAGAGGCATCCTTAGAATATAATCAGACAGAACAAAAGAAGTAATCAGAATAGCTGCAGGGAGTGTCCACTGCTCCTTCCAAGCCAGAGCGACCAGCACAACTTTAGTTCACTGACGAAGCTTTTCGGATGAGGAGAGAAACATCCGACACCTTCAAAGAAGTACAGAAACCTTTTCATCGATGACTTTATCCCATGTTAGATGACAGACACGCTTGTTTAGATGGGTTTGATTTCTCGGCCACTTGAAAAATATCCGCATAGCGAGCTACTTCACCCCAAAGGACAATTCCTTCTGCCAGAAATTCCAAACATTAGGTATAGAACTCAAGCTGTCAAGTCTACCTGGGTGCATCAAAGGTGTTGAAAGTGCCATCAGACCGCCACAATCGGTTCTCCAACATGACACTTTGTAGTGTTTACCTTCAAACCGAGCTCGCTTCTGAAACAAGACGGCTTCCCAAAATAAAACTCCTCTTTGTGACCTTCCCTTTTCCCACCAGGTATAGTAAATCCTTATTCTCTGCCAACAAGGACTCATTACTCCTTGTTTTAAAGGGAACTTTCTTGGTCTAGGAGGCCTCATTACAGCAAGAAAAGACACCCATGGGACATACGAGAAAAGAAACGGCAGAGACCCCCCCTCAAGTAATAAGCCCACAAAACTTGTGCAAAAAAAACTCACAGAGTGGAAAGCGAGTAGCCCCCCTGCTGTTCCATAGGAGAGGTGTCTTTGAGGTGTGGAGATTGTATGACTCAGTAGTCAGAACTTCCAGTGTGCATCAAACTGATTAGCGCCGCTCGGAGCATTAGCGTCGCAAAGTAGAGACTTTGACACCTTTGCAGTTAAAGGTTGTTCCGTTGAGAATATTTAACGAAATGCATCTCGACTGTCAATGTCAATTAAAAATCCACATAGGAAATCTCCAAGTACAATATTTTCCAGACTATAAATTACATCTGAGTTGCATCAAGTTCGATCTGAGGGAACAAGAGGGAATAGAAATGTGAAGAAGGTCAGATACGTATGGAGGGGGGCAAGATTATGGATAGTTTTAAAGGACAACCGACGTCACTTTTTTGTTTTTTAACTGACACCAGAAAAACGTTTGATAGCATCTAAAATACCCAAAACATGCAGTATGATATTTTTATTCAAATGCAAAACAGCAATAAAAATGATTTAAAGTGTCCAAAATCTGCAAAAAATTGAGCTGCGAATTGGGCATTTTCAGAAATTCCCGCCCCCAGCTCGTGACGTCACGCCAAGACATCTTCCATTGCTGGAGAATCAAAACAATGGCTTCAGATTCGGGGAATATGCTTTCTTGTTACACATCCAGTTATGAATATGATTCAAATAGTTCTGAAGAGGAAAGCCTACATGTTTGCAATCTATTAAAGAATTTATTCCGTGCCATTTTAAGGCAACATTGAGGGGAAATGTCTCACCAAAAAGAGGCCCAAAATGGCGACCTCCTGTGGCCACCTCCATTTCCACAGGCTGATAAATTCCTTATATGGAGCTTGGATGCCCTCTTCTGGCGGCTTTTGGGTGCAACACAAGGTTTTCAGACTAAACAAGTACAGCAAAATACATTGACATGATGGAAGGACTGCTACAATGTGTCTTTTTTCGGTCAGGGGTGTTCCTTTAGTGACGTCACGTACGGACTCGTCACCAACTCAAAAACAAGACTTCCTGCATATTCAGCGCGAGTCTTAAAACGTAAAATATAGCTATATGCGGTGGAATCTTTGTAAAATACGCTCAGTAGAAGTCATTTGAAGCCATTTTACTAATTATGGACACAACTTGTCCGGAGACGTCGGTTGTCCTTTAAAGCGCAGAGTGATCTTTTGAAGAAAATCTCGGTTTTGGGTGCGCGTTATAGTCCCGAAAAATATGGTACATCATAATCGAACATCTTTCTTTGCTAGTTAACTTTGTTTCTGAATCCACAACAATGGCTCCACAAAAGTCCATTTATTTATAGTTGGCCTCAATTGTCTGACCTGCTGGTCAACATTCAAAACACAGCTGCTCCCTTATTTTGAACCCCTCCCCCCCTTAAAAAAAGGCTCTCTGAAACAACAAACTTTGTACTTGCAGTTTACTTGAGACCAAAACATGAAGGGATTCTTCAACTCCAAATTGAATTTTCCCACAGAGTCTCGCAAACGGGTTTTGTTTCCGTATTGCTCCGAGCGGCGGTTCCCACGTGAAAATCATCAGCGAGCGGCCCCGTCGTGTCACTAAGAACAGGGAGAAAGTCCGCTACGTCAGTGTCACGACCTTGCGCCACGGGCGAGCTTATCCACCCACGAACGACTTCATAGTGTCAGTTACACGGCCTGGACTCCATCACCGTATACGCTAACCAACACTTTGTACTGCTGCGGGCGCTAAATATGTTCACAAAGTGTGAGAATGGAAGTTTTTGCGCACTAAATAGGAGATTGGCACATAAACATATGTACCAGGAGTACTTTGTGGTCATTAAACTTGACTCATGAGCCGTTCAACTCTGTTGGAAAATAAACAGTTGTGAAATTGACCCAGAGTTTTACAGTTGACATTGAGTCTGCTTTTCGCGGGAGGCGGTGGGAAGAGGGGGTGTCTGATCAGTTCTAAATGTCGGCAGAGGTCGCCATTCCCAATACAGCGGCAGATGGCGTCGCCATAAGATTTAGTAACTCGTGTCATCTGATTCTCTCCCGAGGGAGTTCCTCGGCCCATTTATGGCATTGACTTCAATCTCCTCTGTAACAACAGTGAGGTGACCATAAAAACGGTGCCACTCATGAAAATGCTTTTGTCCTGCCATGTGTAATGCAATTTTTATGTTTCTCAAGTCTACCTGGATTTTAATCATTTAGTGTAAACCCTTTATACCTCCTGTGTGTAAATGTTAATGGTGGATTTTATTCTGCGGAATATAACCTCAGTAAACCGGGGGGTGGTGAGGCATACATGGGTTGCCCCAGTTTATGACAATCCTAACCCCAAGGGCACTATTCGTGTGGACAGGCGCCCTTGCGATTGGCGTAAGAACAGGCACATCTTCATTTTATTTCCGGTGTATAAAGCGTACCTAAAAGCCTTCACAATATGACCCTGCGCCTTATAAGCCGGTATGCCTTATATGTGAAGTAATATTGAGACAAAATTGGCAGTGGGTAGGTCCTATAGACCTACATGGATGTAAAGACGACCCCGCCATCCACGAGTCTCCGGAGCCTATAAGGCGGTCTGGTGGCGAGATCCGCCACCTTTCCGGCAGCTCCTATGGGAGTAAACCCGAAATCAATCCGGTAATGGCGCACCTAAGGCGGTCTGGTGGCAAACTCCGCTACCTTTCCGGCAGCGGCAAATGTTCACTCCTGCTCTTAGTCTAGCTTCATCTACTCTTTCCCAGAGTTTCATTATATGGCTCATCAACTTTATTCCTCTGTAGTTAGTACAACTCTGCACATCTCCTTTGTTCTTAAAAATGGGCACTGAGTACACTGCGTCTCCATTCTTCAGGCATCTGTTCACCATCTAAGATCTTGTTGAATAACCCAGTCAGGAACACCACCGCCACCTCCCCAAGACACTTCCATACCTCGATTGGTAAATCATCAGGCCCGAGTGCCTTTCCCCCCTTCATCCTCTTCAGTGCCCTCCTCACTTTATCCTTGCTAATGCTTGCTACGTCTTGGTCAACAACAGTCACGTCTTCTACTCTTTGTTCCTTCTCATTTTCCTCATTCATCAATTCTTCAAAGTACTCTTTCCATCTTGCCATCACACGACTGGCACCTGTTAATACATAGCCATCTCTATCCTTAATCACCCGAACCTGCTAATAATAATACGGATACAGTAAAGTCTCGTTATATCGATATCGGTTATATCGATAGTACTGCTTATTACGATACTATTTCTATGAACGCAAGGAGAACATTTACATGCCGCAGGATTGGATATAGCGATAGTCCGGTTATATCGATATTTTTTCCGACTCCCGAGAATATCGATATAATGAGACTTTACTGTAATAATAATAATGCTGATAATAATGCTGATAATGATGATGATAATGATGATAATAATGATAATAATAACAATAATAATAATAATGATGATAATGATAATGATAATGATAATAATAATAATAATAATAATAATGAAAATAATAATAATAATAAATAACATGCAGAGTCAATTCATAACAAATATTACAGTGAGCATTTGGAAATTGTCAAATTTACACAATCATGCTCTAAGAACTGTTTAAATGACTGTTATTTGAATAATCTGTGTGACACTTAAAATCTAATTTCCATCTACCGTATTTTCCAATGTATAAGGTGCACCAAAAAGCCTTGATTTTCTTCAAAAGATGACCCTGCGCCTTATAAGCCGGTGCGTCTTATACTGTATGTGAGGTAATATACACAACAGGTCCGGCAACTACTGTCAGCAGCCACCGACTCCATTTCCCCCTTTAGACGAAGTCGTGTGTAACCCTATCCTCTACTGTAGCACCTTATAATGTGGTGCTTATTTTTGGAAAACTTTTATAGATTTATATATTATATTTGGAAACCTTTTTTATTTATTGAAGGTGCACCTTATACTCTGGTGTATCTGTAATTTGAAAAATCCAACTGCCCTTGTTTGCATTGATGCTACCTCAATCCATTGGCTGCGCACAGTGGGAGAAAATGCATGTGAGCCAAATCCATTCCCACTTCAACAGGTTGCATTGAGTCATAGGGGACTGTTTATTGATGGGCCTTTAAAATGTTTGTAGTGATTTGAATTGATCACCTCCAGAGCTTTGCGGGCTGCGAGGGTGCAGAGGAAGCTCGAAAGGTGGAGGAACTTAAGGGCCATTAGGCACAAGAACGCGTACATATCATTGACGTGAACGGATTATTGTGGCTGGTCAAGCGTGAAGGAACACTGATCGCCGTGATTATCGTTGCGCCAGGAGCCCCTCCGAGTGCACCGACGCTGCCAAAACATTGAAGAGATGTGCAACTGGAGAGGGTTTCCTTTCGCCAGCGCCGATCAATGGGCCTCTGCCGAGCAGTTGAAATGGCTTTTTGCTGGCTCTGGTTCTACTTCATTGCCCTAAACTAATTAACACCTAAAGTAGGATAGCTACTTGATGCCAACAGCGCTACTGAACATTAATTCATCAACTTGGTTTGTGCCTGATTTGTAATTATTTAGTTTGGACACATCTATGCTTCCAGTTTAGTCCCAGAAGATTCAATTCAAGATAGAGTTTACAAGTTATGAAATGCCTCAAAAGGAAAATATTGTTTCTTGTGACAAAAGAAATTTCAAGATACAAAATATAAAAATAAAGGATGGGCCCCTAGTCCCAGTTCCACGTTGCTTGAACGCATCATCCCAATCGCTACGCTCCCATTGGATATGACATAGCATCTTCCTGGAATCCCATTGACTGAGAGAGATTCTCTACTGGAAACAGACGCTCCCCTACTTATGAACAAATCAAGACTATGTTTTACTAATCTATCACTTAAATTTGCATATGCTCTCAATAAATAGCTTGGCAGAGGGCTGTAGAAGTTGGCCGTCGGTCATGAATTTGTTCACAGTGTCCGACCAAACATCTCTGACATTAAACATATTGTCAGAGACAGAGTTAGATTTCGGAAACATATATGTCTTAATTTCGGGGGGCGTCTTAGAACGGATTAGGCCATTAATATGGAAAATGTCTCGCTGTACACATTTTTATAATGAAGACATTTCTTTCAGAAAAAAAATCATTTTGTCAGTGGAATTTAGAGAGAAAAAAAAAGATAATTGACAACATCCATCGAAGTATTACCATACGCGTCCGATGAAGTCTGGCGGGAGAGGATGTTCCCGTCGTTGTTTCCCATGAAGTGGTTCTGCCTGATCACTGTCAATAAAGAAATCTCATAATTGTCAGCAGAGACAGCTGTTGGTGACAGCTTTGTTGTCTTGACTCGCTGCATCTTGTCATTCCGGCCGGGGAGAAAAAAAAACAGAGTCTTATATACTCTGACTGCCATCCAGAAAGCGGAAAACATTTGCACATGAATCAATTGTCAGCATCGCTGTTCTTTGACAACTGGGTAACGACAGCTTCCGATATGCCGACAGTGTTGTTGTTGTGCATATTTCTTCTCAGCCGCGTACAAAGTTTCCACAGATGTTTTATTTTTCCTCATGTGTGATTCGAGGAATCTGTAATATCAAGGTTATAGCTATCATTATAAAAAAGTGAAGAACTCTTCTGAAAAATGGACTGGAGTAGAACGTGCAGAAAAATAGATGAAACATCCCTTTTTAAAATAATACTAGAAAAAAAATCTTCTTTCAACATGTACTTGAAAGTGACTTTTCCAATTGTGAATGCTGTGCTTGTTACTCAAGATAACTGCTTGACATTTGCTTAAATCAGTCTGTGTCGGTTTTGCCTCTTTTACTTCTTAGCGCTCCCAACTTTGGCATTTGGCAATGTTCTGTCACTCAAGTGTTTTTTTTTTTTTCTTTTTTTTTTGGTACTCATGAAGCAAATGTTTTGTTTTTTTTTTCTACATGGACGACCATGATGAGGGCGCAGATGTCAAAAGTGCTAGCTTTCTATCTGTATTTATTAGTGACTTTCAGTGTATTAGCTAACTATCTAGCTATCTAGCTAGCTGTAAAGCTATGTAGGTGGCTAGCTATATAGCTAGCTATCTGTTGGCTATCTATTAACTATATACTAGCTGGCTAGCTAGCTTTCTATCGATTAATTTCTGAGTTGAGTGAACGCTGGCGCGTATGGCTGCGCGTATGGCTGCCGCTGCTCACCCACAGAAAAACTTATCCTGTTGACTGTAAAGTGACCTTGAGAGCTTTGAAAGGCGCTTATAAATGAAATGTATTATTATTATTATTATTATTATTATAATTATAAACAAAAACCCTGAAAGCATAACAAACAGGAAGCGCAATTAGAATATTCGGCGATAGAAACTTTACATAAGGTAGCTGTACCTCTAAGCCAATGAGACGCCAGAATGACGCCCGATAGTAGCCAATGGGAGAGCAGCTATAAGTATGTTGCATTCAGGAAACCCGGAGCTATGAATTGCAGCCCGTTGATTTTTTTTCTTTGTTTAACTTGAAATTTCTTCTGTAACGCATTCACTGCCATTCCCAAATTTTCGAGAATTGATAATATGACCTCAAGCGCCATTCCCGAATTTTTCCCGTTTTTTTGTTTTTCTTGCCGGGAGTGGCGATAAAGCGCTGGTCAGACCTCTGGCAATGTTCCTTCTTTTCCACAAGAGGGAAGCATTTCCCTTGTGTCCATGTTAGTGCTTTGTTCCAGCTTCATCTGTTTTAATAATAATAATAATAATACATTTTATTTCTAAGCGGCTTTCAAAAACTATCAAGGGCACTTTACAGTCACGGTATATGAACTTTTGTATTTTTTGGTGCGGGTAAGAAGCGGCAGCCATTTGCCCCAGTGTTCACTCTACTCGGAAGTAACACACCAGCAAAGTTATAAAAGGAAGAGGAAAGGAAAGAAGCACCATATAAACCAATATGTATGTTTTGCATTGTATTTTGGACAGCTGCCTTCATTTCAAGCTGATAACTCCAGACCCATGTAATTTAGGAATTAACTGTTTTTTTCCGATGAAAGAAGAGAGTTTAAGGTTTCTAACGCTGTATTGGGTGTTTATGTCATCCTAAAACTCAATAGTCTATGGGTCCTTGAATTCGAGGGACAATGACAAAAACCCTGGCACTGGAGTAGACACATTTTTCACATCTGGCAGTGAATGAGTTAACTAAAGGCAATATTTTCGTAACTTTAAATTTTTGTATGAAGAGACGTTCATAAGTAGAGGTACAACTATAGAAACTAGAAGTCTTCATTTAATAAGCAAGTGCATTGCCTTTCGACAGAGCTCCATGTCGATTCAGTTGAACTAGGTCACGGATGACTAACATTGTAAATTCAACGAAAAATAGCCTCGGTACTGAAAATCCACAGTGCTAAGCACATAATAATCAAAAGGATAATACCATTATCGTTCGGACCTCCTTCCATGCCATTTTGGTTCTCTCTCTAACAACCTATACGAACATCTCAAGACGGTCGCCTCACCCTTCAGTGGCTTATGTACTTCTGGTGCCCTGTGGTTCATTTGATGATCTCTCGAGCGAAAGCGACCCGATGAAAGGTGAAAGTAATAAGACTCGTAACGTGACTTGTTTGTAGGGGAGCATGGAGTGCATGTGACTCAGCAGCGGGGGGACATTAGATAATCCCAGTGGCCTGATAAGCAGTCGCCCCCATCCGGAGGCGGTAGCCCTTTATGTGTCACCGTTTCTCTTCTGTGCCCCACTGCTACCCATTACATAAAAAGGGCTCCAGCGTTTGTTCACCGCTGTAAGAGTCAGACCTATCTGAAGAAGTTCATTTGTATTAGAGGAGGCACACAGCATGCCCCTGGCCTTCAAACCCGTATGCCGGGGGCCACCAGCTGATTTGGGTAACAAGGTTTTGCGATGAGCAAACATTTGGCTAAAGGTGGCCTTTAATTGGCACAGAATACACAGCGTCAGTCGGGTTTGGGTGCACCTTTGTCGCAATCTCGATGGGTGACACCAATGTTTTATCTGTACTTCTTTTAACTCATTCACTGCCATTCACAAATGTATTCGGGAATTAAAAATATGACATAGAGGGCCATTCCAGAATTTGTTCGGGTTCTGTTTTTTTCACGGTAGGGTGCCGATAAAGCGCTGGTCAGGGCCTCTGGCAATTTTTTCTCTTTTGCGCGTTGTTTCAGCTTCAGCTGTTGTGAAAGCGTACATCGTAAAATTAAAATTATGAAACTAAAGTTAACACTGGTAACTGACGTAGGGCGCCATTCCAGAATTGTCAAGGTCTGCGAGGTGGTGATGGCGGGTGCGGATCCCAAAAAGCAGGCAGGAGGGAGCAGGAGGTTGTTTGACAAATTGTATTAAAATAAAGTCAGCAGGAACAAAATGTAAAACATCAAAATCATCTGAATGGAAAAAATACAAAGTAGCAAAAGAAGATGAACGAGTTCGCTGAAAGAAGACGTCCAAAAGTACAAAGTCCGACCCAATGTTAAACCAAAAGTAAAACAGGTTAAACAAACACATACACAATGCATGCAGCAACCAAGCAGCAAACAAACAATGAACCGGCCTCGGATGGTCGTGCCGGGTGCCCTTTTAAGTGTCAATGATTAAACGACCAGCACCTGCGAGGCTGCAGGCAGGGCTGACGTCGCTACCCGCTGGTCGCCAATCTGATCGGGACGACCAGCACCTGTGCAGGTGTAGGCGGGGCCGACAGCGCCCCCCGTTGGTCGCCAACCAGATCATGACAATAATGTGTTTGGGTTTTTTTTTTTTTCATGCTTGGGTGCCGATAAAGCGCTGGTCATGGCATCTGGCTATGTTTTTTTTTTTCTTTTCCACAAGGCAGCAGCAAACCCTTTTTTTTTCTATGTTAGCGCTTTGTTCCAGCTTCAGTTGAAGTTAAAGCGCTATATAGATCATTATGTTTATATTGTATTTTGGACAGCCGCCCCCATTTCAAGCTCATATAACGCCAGACCCATACAATTTATAAATGACTTTCTGATGAAAGAAGAGAGTCTTTGGTTTCTTGAAGCTGAATGTAATGTTTATATACTCCTAACACTCTACGTTATGTGGGTACTGGAATTCAATAGACAATGACAAAAGCCCTGGCGCTCGAGTGGACACATTTTTGCACATCGTCTGGCAGTGAATGAGTTAACCCATTCACGAATGTATTCAGGAATTGAAAATGTGACGTAGAGCGTAAAAGTTTGTGTCTTAATGATCAAACACACCCTTGCCAATTGACTTCAAAACTCTGTTCTGTATAGAGAATGTGGCATTTAATTTTGAGAAACAAATCCCAAACACCCGCCATTGTTGTTGACATCGATGTTCCTTCTTCTATCATAAATAATCATGACTTGAAAAGAATAAACACAAAACCAACCTTCAAGTGATATTTGAAAAGCACTTTTTTTTCTTTTGTTATTGTTGTTTTTCTCCTGCCAAGTAATAGAATTGCCAGTGCAAATTTATGGAGTGGTGATTGGATCGCATCGGATGCCGCTTAGCCCTGTCATAGCGCCATCATAGGGATTCAGATCTGAGAAAACTGTTACAGAAATCCGCTCGTTCAAAATCAACACTCAGTTTGACCATGAACACATTTTGTCTGTCGATACAAATCCGGGTAAAAGTAACAACGAAAGGATAATATATCAACCGCTCACTGTTCGAACAAGTTTGAACTATAATATCGGAGTGGATTAGCTTTTATTAGTCTCGCAGTGGAGAAATTTACATTTCACAGCGGCAAAGTTTTGAAAGGAAGAGGAAAGGAAGGAAAGAAGTAGAAAAGCAAATTACAGGAGCTGCTGTAAAGATAGCCACTGTTTCTGTGCCATCTTGAAGTCAAAACAACAACAACAATAAACTAAATAACAAATAATGTGACACAAACAGTTTTTCAATCTTAAGCACTTTGTGCACCCTCTTTATTGCATGAAGCAGTTGTACAGGTCACATCCGCCTTACGACCGAGTTCCGTTCCGACCAAACGGTCGTAAGTCGAAATGGTCGTAAGTCAAAATCCATTCAAATTGATGAATAGAGACTAGGAGCCTAAATGACACGCAAACTCCCTCCCTCTGGTGCCATCACACGGTCGATTGCTGTGCGAGAGTGAGATGCTGGCTGGCTGGCCAAAATTGTCATCCGTGTTGGCGGCCTGCTAGCGCGTTGCAGTGTCAGGCATAGAATTAAAATAAAAAAAAAAGGGTTTGGATTGGAGGTCATGGTCGTAAGTACGAGTGGTCATAAGTCTAGCTGGTCGTAAGTCGGAAGTCACCTGTCGATGACAGAGGAGAGGATAAAAGCGTCCTTTTTACCAGTGGATCAGCGACATCATAGTGGAATGTGGACATCTACTACAAGCTAAATATTGAAAGCAAACACACAGCTGTCGCATCCATTGACGAAAAGAGATTGTCTCACATCTCTTGTTCCATGTAAATTCACTTCAATTCCAATCCGCGACAGTCAAGTTGCATTTTAGGATTTTGGATAGCGACTTTGAGACGAGATTTGTCACCACCGGGGAGCTATGGATGGGTGAAAAACTAAGAATTGGAAAGCAGAAACAAAGTAGGAATTGGTCCCGGTGTCAATATTAGACAATTAGGTCAGTAAAATATATATCTCCATTTTGGCATATTTTAACACTTTGGTTTTCCAAAGCTTCTGTCCACAGAACGTCACGAAATCCATGTGAAGCACCGTGAAGGAGAACTGTTTTCTTTTCGACACATTTGAAAGGTGTTTCCGTTGTGCTTCTAAAAATACCCGACTTCCCAGATTTGCTTGATTCAATACACCCGTGTTTCCTGGCAAGCATTTGAGCACCGCTCAATTTCCTGTCCCACGTAAATCCGCTTCAATTCCAAGCAGCGACAGTTCCACATACATCGGCACTGCATCGACACTGCCGAACAAAGCGGGGCTGTGAAAATGCTGCCCATTTAAGGCGCAAAAAAAGCAAAATCGCCCCAGAGCTTTCCAGCAATGACAGTCAAATGGCATCGACATTCCTCCCAATCAAAAACGGTGCTGGCATATTCATGCTGCTGAAAAGCTGCAACCGCTCAGCACAGTCTCCTCCCTGAGTCTCTAGCAAAGAAAGTTGGCCGTGACAAGCCAACCGCTTCATATCATTACCTCCACCTAAGGTGACTTTTATCCACTGCACTCGTATGGATTGATAAACAAATCGTTGTGAAATTATGCCACGATGGCTCATTTTCTCACAGCGTCCCAAGTGCTGCTATTTTAATCATTACCTAATTGTCGGACTGCTCTATCGACAGCGCAGAGGCCTGCCGCTTGCATTCTGCTGACACCGGCAGGCCCTTTTAAGATCTGGGTTAACCTTTCGATGTCCGTCGACGGTCCCCGGGCTGATGATGATTGATTGAAGTGGCCCTTGCTGTTAGATAATACCTAATCAGCGTTTGGAGTCATTTGTGTAAATGAGACCTCATTATTGATGTGAGGCAACTTTAGAAGCTTTGATGCACGTTGGATCTCAACTTGGAATGGATCAGCAATAAAACTTTGCGGCGCACCTTCTGCGACGCTCGCGGCACGAGATTGAGAGCAATTAAAAATAATAAGAAAACTCATAAATACATAAATACAAAAACAAACACATAAACAGAAGAACAAATAGATGAATAAATAGATGAATGAATAGATGAATAAACAGATGCACACCAAATCCAGCAGACATTTAAAGAGCTTCTTCCCCCAAGCCATTAACTCTTTGAACAGTAGCCCAAATGGAATTGTATAGTGCCTCTTTGCATTTTTTTTTGCTGATGATACTAGTGCAGCGTGTTCTACCGGAAACAAATTCCTTGTGTGTTCTACGTACATGGCAATAAAGATGATTCTGATTCTGATGAATAAATAGAGAAATAAATAAAAACATAAATACATAAATACATTAATAAATATTAATTAATTAATACATCGATCAATAGATAAATAAATACATAAATACATAAATACATGCAGATAGATAATCAAATATACGAATAAATAAATAAATAAATAAACAAAAAAACTAAAATAAATAAATACATAACTGGACAAATAGATAATCAAATATTTAAATGAATGAATGGATGCAACAATAAATGAATGAATGAATGAGTACTGGAACGTGTACAGGAACGAATAATGAAATGAATAAAGGAACGAATACATTGATAAATAAACAATGAAATAAATACATGATTCCATAAATACACAAATGATCAAATGAATAATCATATAGACAAATAAAGAAATATTTAATCAAATATACACACACACACACGCCACACACACATGCACACACACACACACACACACACACACATATATATATATATATATATATATATATATATATATATATATATATATATATATATATATACATATATATATAATAGATAAATATCAATATATAATCAAATAAGTAATCAAATAGATTGACATATCAAAAAATTAATATGGAGATAAATAAATAATTGAATGAATGAATGTGAATGCATGCATGCATGAATGAAGGAATGCACAAATGCACGAATGAACGAACGAACGAAAGAATGAACAAATGAACGACTGATTGAACGAATAGAATGGGGAGACAGCGACCTTACGTTTACAGAATATGGTTACAAAATCCATCTGGGGGTCTTCCACAAAGTCTAAAGTTTAGACTGAGTTTAGACTCTAAACTCTTAGATATCAGGTTGCCATCTATTACTTGCATTTTGTAGTTGTTATTTTTTTTGTGCACTTTGAGACAGTACTCGAGGCCCCCTAAACAATCACGGGTTCCTGTCGTTTGCCTGCTCTTTGTTTTATTTGCACGTTTCTTTGACATTTTGTGAAAGGAGGGTCATTTCAAAGGGATGTTGGCTCCAGTAGGTGGAGCTCTGCCCTGCCGCTCACAATGCAAGTCTGGCGATCTGACATCATGGCAGCGGGCCTGTGATGATGATTGATCGTGTTTTCTTCATTACCCTAAACTCGATCAGCACTGGTTGTAATTTGAGCGACGACTGCTCATTATTGGCAATTCCGGATTTTAAGGGCTTCTTTAATGCACCTCTCTAAAGGAACCTTTGGGACAGGATTAAAGGATCGATGGTGTTCCTCTCTTTTGCATACACGGGGGGATGCTCGGTGATTCTATTTGAGGGTGAAGTTCAAATAAATGGGCTTGATTGTACTATCGTTGGACACATCAGTAACATTGGCATGATTTAATGAGCTTCCTGAAAGTTTTTTTTTCAGAAATTGATTGAACTAGAACCAGATATCAGCTTTCCTGACAGTATGCAATACATGAGGAGCAATCTGCACAGAAAAGGACGGATTCTGTTTTTTTTTTCTTTTTACTTCGCCATCTTAATTACTGTCTGTGAAATGAGAACGTCAACATAGCACAATGCTGATTATGACAATCCCTGATTGGATCAATAGTTTATGAATTACATGTACCCAGGAGACAAGATTATTTTTTTTTTTGCTTATTGAAGTGAAATTAAGGTAGTCTGAGGCTAAACAAATTAAATAGAAATAAATAATGAAAAGACTTTCTCGTTTTTAATGAGCAACTTGTTAAGTTGACAGTTCTTCAATTAAATTGCTTATTGCGGAAGATGCATGATGTTCCGTCGTGTATTCAATTTGAAATGTGTGTATAAAATGTGTACTCGAATCAAAGGAATTGTTTTCATCTTGCGTTTCTTCATTAGCGAATGCAGTCATAAAGCACTGACATTAACTCAACTAAAACACACACACTTAGGTAGATAGGTGGTAGGTAGGTATGCAGGGAGATGGTAGGTAGGTTGGTATGTAGGTATGTGGTAGGTAGGTGGTAGGTAGGTAGGTAGGTAAGTGGTAGATAGTAGGTAGGTAGTGGGTAGGTAGGGAGGTGGGAGGTGGTAGATAAGTAGGTGGTAGGGAAGTGGTAGGTAGGTAGGTGGGAGGTGGTAAGGTTGGTCGGTAGGTAGGTATGTAGGTATGTGGTAGGTTGGTAGGTGTTAGGTGGGTAGGTTGTAGGTAGGTAGACAGATGGACGGATGGACAGACAGACAGACGGAAAAGCTATTTGAAGTTCCTGCAGTGAAAACTTTTTTCTCTCCATTTTATTATTTTCGTTAGAAACCGATAAAAAAAATGTTTTCTATCTGACATCAGAAAAACATTTTATAGCATCTAAAATACCTAAAACACGCAGGCTGATATTTTTAGTCAAATGAAAAACACCAATAAAAATGACTTCAAGTGTCCAAAATCTGCAAAAAAATGAGCTGCGAATTGGGCATTTTCAGAAAGTCCCGCCCCCAGTTTGTGACGTCACGCCAAGATGTCTTGCATTGCTCCATAATCAAAACAATGGCTTCAGATTTGGAGATTATGCTTTCTTGTTACACATCCAGTTATGAATATGATTCAAATAGTTCTGAAGAGGAAAGCATACATGTTTGCAATCGATTAAAGAATTTATTCCATGCCATTTTGAGGCAACATTGGGGGGAAATGGATCACCAAAAATGGCGACCTCCTGTGGCCACCTCTGTTTCCACAGGCTGATAAATTCCTTATATGGAGCTTGGACGCCCTCTTCTGGCGGCTTTTGGTTGCAACACCAGGTTTTCAGACCAAACAATGCAGCAAAATACATTGACGTGGTGGAAGGACTGCTACAATGTGTCTTTTTTTTCGGTCAGGGGCGTTCCTTTAGTGACATCACGTACGGACTCGTTACCAACTCGAAAACAAGACTTCCTGAATATTCAGCGTGAGTCTTAAAACGTAAAATATAGATATATGTGGTGGAATCTTATTAAAATACGCTCAGTAGAAGTCATTTGAAGCCATTTTACAAATTATGGACACAACTTGTCCAGAGACGTCGGTTGTCCTTTAAGGGCCAAATATATAATTGTAAACTCAGACACAGACTTTGTATTCATGATTAGCTATTGATGCTGGCCATGGAAATGTCGCGCTAGATGAATAATCGAAGAGGCCAGTTATTAAAACAGGCATTTGAAATATGGCCACTCAATTAAAATGACAGCCCGGATGACACGGTGAAATGACACTGAGCTTTGTTCGTTTTGAATATCACCACAGTTGATATTTGCAGTGAAATAAAAATAGTTCCGTACTTTGCAGACTTGAAGCGGTGACTTTATTTCTTTCCTGATGTGGTTAATTGATCTTTTTTTTTTCACTTTAAGCTACATGTTTAATTACAGACAGGCTCGTCATATCTGACCAATGAAATCGCGTCACATTGGGCCAATGAAACTGTATTTGCAGAAGCTCATTCTGTAACATAATTTTCTACTTTCTAATTATCTAAGCCTTAAAACTGCACAAAATATACTTTATTTTTATGTATAATAAATGTGTCATTGTATTATAATTAAAGAAACCAACTGTACTATACAATAAAGGCGTTTTATGTACCTTCGTGATGGCCGTGGATGGCTTGATGGAATGGAGTGGCCGGTTTCATCAGCATTAAACACTTGATGAGGAACGTAGCCTTCTTCTTTCACCATCTTGAGGAATGATCCCTTGTAGTTGCTTTCTCTGCGATAATTTTATCTAGTTCCTCATCAATTGTGTTCCGTTTAGCTGGGTTGATAGCTTTTTGCATCAAGTGTACAGATGGTTTGTGCGGGTTATTTGTGGAGCCTGATTGATGGGATATTTTAACCTTGCAGTCTACACTCTACTTTAGAACTATCAAAGTTGAAACGAGTCCAAATTTCCCTGTTTTCTATCCATTTTCTCACCATTTCACTTGTTTTTCTTTTGTTTTTGTTTCAAGCTCTTTCGTCTCCCTTTCGTGTGTGTGTGTTTTGTCACTCTCTGTCATCTGCTTGTCTCTTTAGTGTTTAACCCCCCACCCCTCACCGCTGCGTTCTGGACCAATCTCGTGGCTTTAACCGAAGATGCCATTTTGGTTGTGGGAGAACGGCCTCACTCTCTCCCTGTCTGTAACCCCCACGCCCTCACTGCTGCGTTCTTGACCAATCACGTGGCTTTAACCGAAGACTGGGGGCGGGCAAGAGAGGGTAAAACAGTCGGCCACCATTTTCTTGTTAGGAGAATGGGCTCGTTCGCGAACGACACATCACTCATTATGTCCCGAAAAATAGTTTGTATGCCAAGGTAAAATTTTCAGAAATTTAACGTTCGTAAACCGAAAAGTTCGTCAGCCAAGGGGTTTGTAAACCGAGGTATCACTGTACGTATATTCCTATTTCTAAAATCGGTAATTGTATATTCGAAGTTTCTGCAATGAATTCTTTGCAGGTGTTTTACAAAACAAAAGAGCATTTCCAGTTTCAGTTGGGTGTCAACAATAAATTATTAGTTCAATGCTGGGACACGGCCACAGCGGTACCTAAAAAACAATTAATGAGCCTCTCAGCTGCAACGAGACACAGATGCTGGCCGAGAGAGAACCTGGGGAATTGCATAGAAAGGTCATGCCACAACTTTCCACGGCCTGAACAGAATCAATAGAATATATGTCGACGGAATATCAGCGATCCTCCAGGAATTTCTGACAGATAGGGTGATTCATCTTTCCAATGCTTTATTACTCATCTGACTCTTGAGCTGACATCACACTCCACACGCCATGTTGAAATGGAGACAAACCTGGATGGAAAATTTAATATCACGATTGTACAGATCAAAATGATCACCGTTATCAGGATTATTACAGTACTGCCAGAAACAACGTGCCCTTTTTTTATATTATATGTATTTTTTTATATGGAAAATGTTTGAAAATATACCATTCATTGCGGCTGAGCCTTATACTCAACTCCAGTGCGCCTTATACTCCAGTGCACCTTATATATGGAAAATGTTTGAAAATACACCGTCCATTGGGGGTGCGCCTTATACTCCGCTTGGGTGCACCTAATACTCTGGTGCACCTTATAAATGGAAAATTTTTGAAAATACACCATTCTTTGAGGGTGCGCCTTATACTCAACACTGGTGCACCTTGTGCTCCGGTGCACCTTATATCTATGGAAAATGTTTGAAAATACACAATTAATTGTGGGTGCGCCTTATACTCCGGTGTGCATTGTACTCCAGTGCACCTTATAGCCCTGTGCACGTTAAATATATGGAAATGTTTGAAAATACCCCGTTCATTGAGGGTGCGCCCTATAGTCCGGTGCGCCTTATATCTGGAAAATATTTGAAAATGCACCATTCATTGGGGGTGCGCCTTATAATCCGGTGCGGTTTATACTCCGTTGCGCCTTATACTTCGTTGCACTTTATATGTGGAAAATGTTTGAAAATACACCATTCATTGGGGGTGCGCCTTATACTCAACTTCGGTGCTCCCTATACTCTGGTGCGCCTTACATATGGAAAATGTTTGAAAATACACCATCCATTGGGGGTGCACCTTATACTCGGCTTCGGTGCACCTTATATATGGAAAATGTTTGAAAATACACCATTCATTGGGGGTGCGCCTTATAATCCGGTGCGGTTTATACTCCGTTGCGCCTTATACTTCGTTGCACTTTATATGTGGAAAATGTTTGAAAATACACCATTCATTGGGGGTGCGCCTTATACTCAACTTCGGTGCTCCCTATACTCTGGTGCGCCTTACATATGGAAAATGTTTGAAAATACACCATCCATTGGGGGTGCACCTTATACTCGGCTTCGGTGCACCTTATATATGGAAAATGTTTGAAAATACACCATTCATTGGGGGTGCGCCTTATACTCAACTTCGGTGCTCCCTATACTCTGGTGCGCCTTATATATGGAAAATGTTTGAAAATACACCATCCATTGGGGGTGCACCTTATACTCGGCTTCGGTGCACCTTATATATGGAAAATGTTTGAAAATACACCATTCATTGGGGGTGCGCCTTATACTCAACTCCAGTGCGCCTTATACTCCAGTGCACCTTATATATGGAAAATGTTTGAAAATACACCGTCCATTGGGGGTGCGCCTTATACTCAGCTTCGGTGCACCTTATACTCTGGTGCACCTTATAAATGGAAAATGTTTGAAAATACACAATTCATTGTGGGTGCGCCTTATACTCCGGTGCGCCTTATACTCCGGTGTGCATTGTACTCCAGTGCACCTTATAGCCCTGTGCACGTTAAATATATGGAAATGTTTGAAAACACCCCGTTCACTGAGGGTGCGCCCTATAGTCCGGTGCGCCTTATATCTGGAAAATATTTGAAAATGCACCATTCATTGGGGGTGCGCCTTATAATCCGGTGCGGTTTATACTCCGTTGCGCCTTATACTTTGTTGCACTTTATATATGGAAAATGTTTGAAAATACACCATTCATTGGGGGTGCGCCTTATACTCAACTTCGGTGCTCCTTATACTCTGGTGCACCTTATATATGGAAAATGTTTGAAAATACACCATCCATTGGGGGTGCACCTTATACTCGGCTTCGGTGCACCTTATATATGGAAAATGTTTGAAAATATACCATTCATTGGGGGTGCGCCTTATACTCCGGTTTGCATTATACTCTGGTGCACCATATAGCCCAGTGCACGTTATATATGGACATGTTTGAAAATACCCCGTTCACTGAGGGTGTGCCCTATAGTCCGGTGCACCTTATATCTGTAAAATATTTGAAAATACACCATTCATTGGGGGTGCGCCTTATGATCCGGTGCGCATTATACTTTGGTGCACTTTATATATGGAAAATGTTTGAAAATACACCATTCATTGGTTGTGCGCCTTATACACAACTCCAGTGCGCCTTATACTCCGGTGCGCCTTATACTCCGGTGCGCCTTATACTGTATATAGAAAATGTCTGAAAATAAACTATTCATTGGGGGTGTGCCTTATACACCGGAAAATACGGTACTTTATATCACTTTTTTTCTGTTTTGCTGCCAAAGAGTATTATGATAAAATTTAATGCTATTCAATGTAATCTATCATCTCTGCGTGTGCTATATTTTCCTTTCAAGTTAGTCTCTAACTTTGATGCGTCCATGATAAGCTTACAATAGCGCACTTGTGAAACTGTATACGGAGAAAACGAAAAAAAAAAAATGCTGCTGGACACATGAAAAAGGATCAGCACCAGTGAAGTCAACAACAACTCTTATTTGTAGCCTTGACATTGTTGATCCTGTGAGGCACTCATGCCCCGAATTAGAGCAGATGAATGGGCCACTCTGTCGGCCATGACAGGACAAAGTGAAGGGGGGTACGGTGAGGGTTTCTCTTGCCATCTTTTCTCTTCCTTTTCATCTTGGTTCCCTTTGGTGAATCTCCTGGTCCAAATGTTGTCCCTTTTCTCCATTTCTGGCCATCAATAGTGAAGTGAACATGTGTTCAAAATGCTTCCGTTGTGCCTTATACGATATACAATCTGTTATTAGAGGCCCGACTGTGGTTTTAGTGGAAAAACACCGCAATGCACTCAGTCTAGCATAACCTCATAATGGCAGAGAAGTAGACAGATGTGCACAGCATGTACAGAAATGAAGTGACGTTCACACACCCGACGAGCACACCTGCCGCAGAGACAGACACACACACACACACAGACACACACACACACACACACGTACAGGCGTATTTGATGTTTTACCTGTTTGAAGCCGAATTCTTGTTATCACTGCCATATAGTGAGCTCCATTTTCAAGGTTTTGAGGAGTGGCCACGGCTTTCATCTGAGAGATCCGGGCTGTAGAGACGCCAGCAGTCTTAAGAAGCAGTGGCCTGTCTGATGTTGAACGTTTCAAACCCGTTTATGTTTAATATGTATGAGCAAAGTAGCGCGCGAGTGGAGATGTCACAGAAATGAAAATAAAAATAAACCTGTCATGTTAGGATATGTAGATTTTAGGTTTGCATCGGAACTAAAATAAGGCCATGAGTTCTTTGCCGTCCCTTTTAAAAAAAAAATTATATATTTATTTATGTCTATATTTATTTATCTACTCATTTTATTTATGTATGTATTTATTTAGATATTTATTTCTTTATTTGTCTTTCTGTCTATGTATTTAGTTTTATTTGTTTCTTTATTAATCTATTTATTTATTTGATTCTTATTTATTTGTCTTTCTCTGTATTGATTTTTATTTGCCTCTTTATAATCTATTTGGTTATTTCTTTATTTGTCTCTCTCTTTATTGATTCATTTATTTATTTCTATTTATTTATTTGTCTGTATATTTATTTATGTATTTAGTTATTTATTATCAATCTATTTATTTAGTTATTTATTCATTTGTCTGTATGTTTATTTATTTTATTCTTATTTATTTGTCTTTCTGTGTATTTATGTCTTTATTTTTATTTGTCTCTTTATTAATCTCTTTGTTTTTTTGTTTATTTGTCTTTTTATTTATTTATTTATTTATTTATTTATTTATTTATTTATTATATGTGTGTACATGTATTTATTTGTCTGTTTAAACATTTATTTTATTCTTATTTAATTGTCTTTCTGTGTATGTATTTCTTTATTTTTATTTGTCTCTTTATTAATCTCTTTGGTTATATATTTATTTATTTGTTTATTTATTTATGTGTGTACATGTTTTTATTTGTCTGTTTATTTATTCATTTATTCATTTATTTGTCTGTATATCCATCTATCTGTGTATCTAATTATTTATTTATGTATTTATTTATGTGTGCATGTATTTGTTTGTTTATTTATTATCAATCTATTTATTTAGTTATTTATTCATTTTTCTGTATATATATTTTTTTAAATGTATGTATTTATTTATTCATTGTGTTTATTTATTTTGGGTGTGTGTTAAGATTTCTTTTAGCAGTGTGGATTTCGAATGGTTTGCACCAAAAGTATCATTTGCTGCCTTAGTTAAGAGGTAGTGGGCCTTTTTGTAACCATCGAGAGGCTGGTTGGATGTGTTTTATCTCACGATGCGTCTGATTTTATTATCCCGATAATATGCGGTAATAGAAATAGTCCTATTGGTGGTCCATAATGATATAGTTATAGTGTCAAAGTTATCCTGGCTGTCAGCCAGCCTTTGAGTTGGTCTACAGTGACATCTTGAAAATCATCAGGTTCATTACCATCTTTATTACATGACACACATTTCTTCTTCCAATATTTGATGATTTTATTTCCTTCTTAAAATGCCATTTGGCAAAAACGGGATAAATCAAAGTACAATGGCGGGGAGGTTGAGCGAGTACTTAGCTTCATGGTTCTAAAAATGTTCACTTCCCTTTTCAGCACATATTTGATTAACTATTTGGCCGGATTTCAAGCAATTTCATCCTCCATTTTCACGAGTGGAGTTGGTTGACACTCGAGCAGAACTCACTGCCGGTTTCCCAAGAGAATCCCCGTTTCATTCGGCATTCCCATCACCCCATTAGGCCGACCATCAGCCTACGTTAACTGCTTCCTGTGTCTCCGAGACACCGTCTTCATCCTCTTGTCTAATTCACTTGCTTGTTAATGTTCCCACCGCAAAAGGTAGCGGATTCTTCCCTATCTACAACATTTTCAGGCTTTTCACCAACTAAAACTGAAATAGGTGGGAAATGGCAGCGTATCCCTTCCTGGAGATTTGACGCCGCGGCATCCTCTGTAATTGAGGTTAGTGAGTAAATATTTGGTCTAAGTGCAAAAGTAAAGGGTCAACTTTGTGAAATTGGATTCCGGGTATGCTATTTTGATTGAGGTCATCGCTGAGGACCTTAACATAAATTCTTTGATTGTCAAAAATAGTACGCTCCCCTACAGACGCTCCCCAACTTACGAACGAGATATGTTCCGAACGGTCGCAAGTTGAATTTGTTCGTACGTTGCTTCAGTGCTATATTTTGGTATGGAATGTACGTATGTTAAAAGGACAACCGACGCCACCAAACAAGTCGTGTCCATAATTTGTAAAATCACTTCAAATGACTTCTAAGGAGCATATTTTACAAAGATTCCACGGCATATAGCTACATTTTACGTTTTAAGACTCACGCTGAATATTGTTTTCGAGTTGATGACAATGCCTGACGTGACATCACGTCTGGAACGCCCCTGACCGAGAAAGCGACAGACAATGCATTTTGGGTACTTTGTTTGGTCTGAAAACTTCGTGTTGTTCCGTGTTGAAGGCGAAATTAGAAGGAAAACACATAAATAATGCGATGGTGAATCGTTGTGTGTTGCTCCAAGACTACTATTTCATACTAGTTGACACAAATTCCCAGCAGACAAGTCAGCCCATTTCCAACGGCACTGGCGCGCCATCTTGTGCATTTTCTGGGAACGCTAGATTGGAGTCCTGGTGGCTCGAATTGATACAGGAGTACTTCTTTAATCGATTGCAAACATTTATGCTTTCCTCTTCAGAACTATTCGAATCATATTCATAACTGGATGAGTAACAAGAAAGCATCTTCTCCGAATCTGAAGCCATTGTTTTGATTCTAGAGCAAGACAAGACGTCCTGGGGTGACGTCACGAACAAGGGGGCGGGACCTTCTGAAACCCGGCATCTCCGGGGTCATTTTGAAGTAGTTTTGGGACACTTTAAGTCATTTTTATTGGTGTGTTGCATTTGACTAAAAATATAAGCCTGCATGTTTTGGGTATTTTAGATGCTATAAAACGTTTTTCTGATGCCAGTTAGGAAACAAAAAAAAAATGTGTCGGTTGTCCTTTATGTCTTATATAAGTATGTTTAAGGTTTATATAAGTATGTATAAGGCTTGTGTAAGTAACCTGTATTGGTTTGTACCTTGATGTTTGATATCCATATAACCAGGAGAGAGATTTTTGTCACGTTCTTCAGGGCTTGAGGGTTAGCTGGTTTGAACTACCACAGAACGGATCACTCGGCCACTCATGAAAAAAGTTGGCCGGGTCCGGTTGCAAGCTTTTGATTCCAAAAGAATCAGAATCATCTTTATTGCAGAGTATGTAGAACCCACAAGGAAATTGACTCCTGTAGAACACGCTGCACTCGTATCATCATAAGAAAAATGGAGTCACTATACAGTTCTATTTGGGTTACTGTTTAGAGAGTTAATGGCTTCGGGGAAGAAGCTGTTTAAATGTCTGCTGGATTTGGTGCGCATTGATCGGTAGTGCCTGCCTGAGGGGAGTAGCTGGAAAAGGTGGTGGGCAGGGTGCGGTGGGTCCAGTAGGATTTTCTACGCTGTTGTTTGTATTATTGTAGTGTGCAAGTCCTCGAGAGTGCGGAGGCCGGCGGGAATAATTTTTTCCGCCGTCCTAACTGTCCGTTGAAGTGCGATTTTGTCCATTTTTGTGGCGGCCCCGAACCAAACGGTGATGGAAGAACACAGGATGGATTCGATGACAGCCGTGTAGCTGTGTAAGACTTGTATAAGTAACCTGTGTTGGTTTGTACCTTGATGTTTGATATCCATAGAGCTGGGAGAGAGCTTTTCGTCACGTTCTTCAAGGCTTGAGGGTTTGCTGCCCATGAAACTAGCGGACTGGCTGGCAACGGGTTCCGAGTAAAACCCTCCCATCGACTGCCCGAAGACAGCTGGGATAGAAAATGGAGGGATGGATGAAGGTACATTTTATCTCTTGACTTCCTTTTGAGATGATGTGTTGTTCATTTCTGTGAAAATTCCCCTGCATGATGATTTGCGATAACCTGCGATGTCACAGGGCTGCGATTAAAAGTTTGAACTGCCCCAGAACGGATCACTCGGCCACTCATGAGTATAGTTGGCCGGGTTCGGTCGCAAACTTTTGATTCCAAAAGATGTTTGATTCTTGGACTTAAGCTTCACACTCGCAAATGATGTAAAATACGGCAATAACGGTGAAATTGGAAAAAAATGCGTTTCATCCATGTACAGCATCAACGATGTCAGATTGCGCGAGCTCAACGTTGAACGTGTAGGCAATGGAGAGGGCAGGGAAAAGCAATGGAGCGAAGTAATGTGTAATCTTACTACTCAATGGGCTGTGCCCGGCAACGGGCCTCCGAATGCTGGAGGTGTCAGGGAGATAAATAGCAAAGTGTCCCACTCGAAAAACATGATTAATACCCCGCCCGGTGACGCTGCCGAAGATGAAGTGGGAGCAGCTGGCTCAGCCGGCATAGGCGTGCAGGGAGAGGTGGGAGGGGTGGTCGGGAGCGAGCGCACTAGAGCAAAGAGGGCAAAGAGGAGGACATACTGGCAAGCAAGGGGATAGGGAGGCCAGGCAAAGGCAATGCAGGCCAGAGGAGGCACGAGAACGCTCATCTACCCTCATCTGGCCTTGTACACCGCTTGGTTTGTTTTGACTTTCTTTTCTCATAGTTTATGACGACAGGCGTGCATGTGGGAGTATCCAACTTCGCCAAATCAAGCAGAAATCCGCACTATAATGCGCACCTAAAATCGTCTTTTTTTTCTAAAGCTGTTCATGTACAGTGATACCTCAGCTTACAAACCTAATTGGTTCCCAGAAAGTGTGTGTAAGGTGAAAAGTGTGTCTTCCAAACATTTATTTCCCATAAGAAACCATTATGAGAATAATCCATTCCCAGGTCCCCATAAAACATAATTTGGCCCAAACTTATGAATGAAATGTATTATGATGATGATGATAATAATAATAATAATAATAATAATAATAATAATAATAATAATAATAATAATAATAATAATAATAATAATAATAATAATTATTATTATTATTATTATTATTATTATTAAAATATACCCTATTTTATGTATAATAAATGGGCTATTGTATTGTAATTCAAGAAATAAACTGTACTGTATAATAAAGTCATTTTATTTACCTTTGTGATGGTAGTTGTCAATGGATGACGATGAAGATTCCACAGCATATGGCTATATTTTACCTTTTAAGACTCGCGTTGAATATTCAGGAAGTCTTATTTTCGAGTTGGTGACGATTCCTGACGTGACGTCATGTCTGGAACGCCCCTGACTGAGAAAGCGACACACAATGCATTTTGGGTACTTTGTTTGGTCTGAAAACTTTGTGTTGATGCGTGTTGATGGCGAAATTAGAAGGAAAACACATAAATAACGCGATGGTGAATCGTTGTGTGTTGCACCAATACTACTATTTCATACTAGTTGACACAAATTCCCAGCAGACAAATCAGCCCATTTCCAACGGAGCTTGGGCGCCATCTTGTGCATTTTCTGGGATGCTACATTAGAGTCCAGATGGCTCAAATTGATATGGAAGGATTTCTTTAATCGATTGCAAACATTTATGCTTTCCTCTTCAGAACTATCCATCCATCCATTTTCCACTTCTTCCTCATTAGGGTCGCGGGATAGGCTCCAGCACCCCACTGGAGCCTATCCCAGCCGTCTTCGGGCACTAGGCGGGGGACACCCTGAATTGGTTGCCAGCCAATCCTCTTCAGAACTATTTGAATCATATTCATAACTGGATGAGTAACAAGAAAGCATCTTCTCCGAATCTGAAGCCATTGTTTTGATTCTAGAGCAAGGCAAGACGTCCTGGCGTGACGTCACGAACAAGGGGGCGGGGTCATTTTGAAGTAGTTTTATAAGTCATAAGTCATAAGTCATTTTATTGGTGTTTTGCATTTGACTAAAAATATCAGCCTGCGTGTTTTGGGTATTTTAGATGCTCTAAGTCTAAAACGTTTGTCTGATGTCAGTTAGGAAACAAAAAAATGGTGTTGGTTGTCCTTTAAGGCGCAGAGTATCTTTTAAAGAAAATAAAAGCTTATGGGTGCGCCTTAAAGTCAGGAAAATGTGGTAATATATCCATTATGTCCAATCCAAAAAGTTGTTTTAAGTACCGAATTAAAGTCAGTTTTGCGACCAATGGGTGGCACCTTCAACTGCACAGGTGTTGGTCGTTTTAATAAGTGGCTGTTAACAGGACTCCCGGCATGACAATTTAGTGTCGGGTCATTGTTTGTTTCACGCTGTCAGGTTTGTTTCATCTTGTCATGTTTTGGTCCTGGTTTTGTTTGCTACTTTGGACATTTTTGCTCTGATGACTTTGTTGTTTGAGATTTTGTTACTGCTAACTTGATTTTATATGATTTATTAATTACACCCTGCTCCTCCCTCCTGCCTCCTTTTTCGGGGTCCACCACAACCTTGCAAATCATGACATGTTGGTCGGCATCTCACCATGGTGCCATCTTACCGAACAAGTGCTGAACATTTCTGGTGGCACATTTGCAGTTGGCGCGGTTGAACATTGCGCTACTTTTTGGCATATTTTCCTGTGGTTGACCAAAGTCAACTTTGTGTGACGGCAGATGCAAAAACAGACAAACACAGTGCAATTGGGAACAATAGCGGTTCACACCTCGATACAAATGACCAGACTGAAGCTAAATATCACTATGTCGTTAGTTTGTTGAATCCCATTGCTGTTTTCAATGACCGCCTAATTGGGGGATGTTTGAGTGAAAAATCTTTGGGAGTACAGAGTCGACTTCGTGGGCCCGTTTTGTTGTGTGTGTAAACATGTCGAGGGGTGGGCTACTTTTTCATGGTTTGGAGGCCCCAACCCTCCCCTCACGCAATTAACTTTTCCACTGTAATGAGATGATTGATATGCTGGAAGTGTGGGCTTTAAGGAGATATTAATCATTCCCTCTGGTAATTTTAATCATGCGTTCCATCATCCCCAGCTGCTGAGGATCACCTTCCTAGCAAACAAAGGGCAGCCCCGCCACTTGCATAGTCATTCTGTGCTAGTTTAACTTTATTTTTTTTTATTCCGGTTTCCTCCCATCTGTTCTCCACAAGCCTCTGCAGCCCACGTTGCACGTCGGCAAGCTGGGGAAGCGGCGTGTGGGTGGGCGATTGGCGCGTCGTGTGTGCGCGCGCACGTTTTGCGTGTACGTGTGTAAACTTTAGAAACGTAAGCATGTTTTGAAATGGTAAATCTCATCCCCCCCAGGGTCCGTGACGACTTGGTAAGGCGCCACTAGCCACCTCCGCCGTCAAATCAATGCATACAGTAACGGCGCACGATCACGGTTGTGCTCCAAAAAAATGTAAACACACGTACGCCACATGGAGTGGGCAAAATGTCAAAGCAAAACATACATTGGCATTTGAACCAGTCCCTACAGTATAATTGGAAAGCATGAAGAAAAGCTATGCGGATGATAAAGACCTTGGAAAATATTTCCCTTCCCTTTCGGCTTTCAAAATGTAAAGTTCAATATCTTATTTACCGACAATTCAACGGCAAAGACGTCATAAAAAGGTTCGATAGGCTGCTTGTCACACCTGCAGACAGGTAGTTGACTTGTTAAGGTGACACAAAATGGCAACTAGCGATACATGTCTAGCAACAATCTTTGGCTAGCTGTTGAAACACGATAACAGTGATACCTCGGTTGATGAACCCCTTGGCTTACGAACTTTTCGGTTTACGAATGTGACATTTATGAAAATTTTACTTTGGCATATGAACTTTTTTCGTACACGGGGCTGCCTCAATGAGTGATGTGTCGTTCACGAACAAGCCCGTTCTTCTAACAACAAAATGGCAGCCGACTGTTTTTGTCCTTTATTCCCCACCCCCAGTCTTCGGTTAAAGCCACGTGATTGGTCAAGAACGCAGCAGTGAGGGGGGGTGGTTTAAACATTATAGAGACAGGCAGACGACAGTGAGAGAGTTTGATAGTTCAAAGGCAGAGGGTAGACTGCAAGGTTAAAATATCCCATCAATCAGGCTCCACAAACAACCTGCACGAGCCAGCTGTACACTTGATGCAAAAAGCTATCAACTCAGCTAAACAGAACACAATTGACGAGGAACTAGATACAATTATCACTGAGAAAGTACCTACAAGGGATCATTCATCAAGATGGTGAAAGAAGAACCTTACGTTCCTCATCAAATGTTTAATGCTGATGAAACCGGCCACTCCATTCCATCAAGCCGTCAATGACCATCACAAAGGTAAATAAAACGACCATTATACTGTACAGTTTATTTCTTTAGTTATAATACCATTTATAATACCAATTATAATACCATACCAATTGAGCAGCACCAAGTTCCTGGGAGTGCACATATCCGAAGACCTGTCCTGGAGCCACAACACGGCATCAATGTTCAGGACATCTACAACACCCGCCTCACCCGCAGAGCCATCCGGATCGCTGGCAATCCCACCCACCCCTCCCACAGCCTCTTCAGCCTGCTGCCATCGGGTCGGAGACTGTGGAGTCTCCGAGCCAAGACCAGAAGGCTCAAGGACAGTTTCTGCCACCAGGCAGTCCGGAGACTCAACTCCCTCCCAGCCCTGCCCAGCCTGCCCCTTCCCACTGCCACACTCACCGAACTCTGAGTACACGCTACATGCTGTACGATCATCCTGAACTCTATTTTTTTGTTCTTTCTCATTTTTTTCTGCAAGACCTCACTTCAACCCTTTCTTGTTGTTCGTTTTTGCATTACTACATTACGTCACTTTATATACGTCACTTCCTCACTTTACATATGTCACTACCTCACTTTACATACGTCACTGCCTCACTTTCCAGACGACACTACCTCACTTTACATACAGAAATTACATGTATTGTCTGTTGTCAATTGTATGTCTTTTTTAGCCACGTTATAAGTGCCTTGCATGTCTTGCACGCTGGGTCCGAGAGGACATTAATTTCATCTGTGCTGTATGTCATGCATATTAGCATATTTGACAATAAAGCTGACTTTGACTTTGACCATAGCACATTCTTTATACATAAAAAGGGTATATTTTGTGTAGTTTTTAGGCTTAGAAAATTAGAAAGTAGAAAATTATGTTTTATGGGGACATGGGAACGGATTATTGTCATTTTAATGATTTCCTATGGGAAATTAATTTTTGGGATACACACTTTTCGCCTTACACACTCGGTCTGGGAACCAATTAAGTTCGTAAGCCAAGGTATCACTGTTGTGCGTTGTTTGAACCGGATCTCCATTGATAAGAAGTCAAACAAACGAAACGAGTACACGGAGGAGGTCAGTGTGAAAGGGAGCACAATTGTGTTTTGATGTGAACAAGTATCACTGCGATCTTTTTATTCTTTTCTTTTCATCGCCGCTCATAAACGGAACCCATTTCACATCATCATGACTTCCCACTTTTCACTGAGCTCAAATCACCCTAGGAGGCTCCAGATGATTGTTTTATGATGGGGTGCCTTTCAAAGAAAACCCGACGACTGCTACAGAGCCCTCATTATTCCCCACCTTGCTTTTACCCTGGCACTCCCGCTCCACTGCATGACCAAAAGACAATTAATTCTCATAATAAGGGCTTTAGCTATCATTCCTCATTCTGGCAGGCCCCCTTTGTTTTTTTTCCATAGGGGCACGGAAGGAGTGCCCGAGCCATGGATCTGTGCTACACAGATGAACCTTCAGCAGATGTTGAGTGAGCAGCTCACTTAATCGCTATGCTATCTTATGGCCCTCACGCCCGAAGGCAAATGGTTTAACTATGGAGCAAGGGTGTCAAAGTCATTTTTTTGGCGCGGGCCACAATGTAGTGATGGTTTCCTCTTGAGGGCCGTTATAAATTTGAGGAAGGCCTCCACATATTACCTAGAAAGTGTGTGTAACGTGCAAAGTTCGTCTTCCAAACATTTATTTCCCATAAGAAACCATTAAAATGAGAATCATCCGTTCCTAGGTCCCCATAAAACATCATTTTGTACGAACATTTAAATGAAATGTATTATTATTATTATTATTATTATTATTATTATTATTATTATTATTATTATTATTACTGTTACTGTTGTTGTTGTGTAATGATGATGATTTTATATTACTCTATTATTATTATTTGTTACTTATTATTATTATTATTATTATTATTATTATTATTATTATTAAAATATACCCTATTTTATGTATAATATATATCGTATTGTATTGTAATTCAATAAATAAACTGTACTTTATAATAAAGTCATTTTATTTACCTTTGTGATAGTAGTTGTCAATGGATGACAAACTTCCAGGTTGCCTCTTATATTATTCGAGTGAAGTTGCCGTGCTTCCTCAGCGATAATACCCTCACTCACACTGTCCTCTGCTAGCTGCTTTTCATTAATCCAAATCAACAGAAGTTTGCCAACCTCTTCTATTGCCTAAGATTGTTTCTTAAACAACACAGAAACACCCTTAATGGCTTCCTTGTTCTTAAGGATGGTAACAATGGTCGAAACTAGTCTGCCAGCCACCGTGGCACTCTGTGTGGTTGTATGGCAAGATTATATGGTCGCAAGGTGAATGTTCGTAAGGCGAAAAGTTAAAGCGTTCGTAAGACGAGGTGTCGCTGTACCTGTAAAAACAAAATATGTAATAGCCCATTTGTAAAATGCCAAAACGGAGGCATTTGTATGAGCTGTAGTAGGCCCTATGCAAATATTTAATTATACAAAATGTGGACTCCGTGATGAACTGGCTTGGAACTGGTATTTTATTTTTTTTAGAAGTGGTATCAAGTACTTAAAGGATGTATTAAGACGCTCTAATGAGATATGTGACCTCTTATATTATTCCGCAGTGTTTGACCAAAGCTTTGTCGTAATGCTGTGTCCATTCAATCCAGACGGAAAGTCAATGGAAAAAACTACCTCACATCGTGGCAATTACCGCTTTCCCCCCAAAAAAACTCACAAAAATAGAAGCAAGCGCCTCCGCAGCATTTCCAGCATCCCACACGACAAGCTTATTTAGACCCGCCGTGTCCCCCCTCAGAAGCAGTACTGGAGGAATTAATGTAATAACACCTGAGCTGTTTTCACCGTGTGCCGTGTTTTCTGCTTTCAAAACGTGTGAAATGTGACTGTGCCACTTCAGTCATACTCTACACCTTGATTTTTATCTTTCTTTTTTTTCATGCGCCATGTTAGGGGGCAGGCGTATTAATCACACTCACAGCCACTAATGCTAACAATCAGTCAACACAGTTGGCCAGCGTTGCCATCTCAGGAGACAAGGAGGTTTGTCCTAAGGCCTGCTGTGTCGTCCTGCTAGGACACAGAGCACAAAAAAAAACAACAAAAAAGATCTGAAACATTAGTCAACAGCCCCCTCCTGGTGATGAGAATATTCAAAGTCTTAATCTAGTTATTCCTCAGAATCAGAAAACCTTTATTTGTCCCACAATGGGGAAATTTGCAGTCTACTGCAGCAATTTGAAAGGGGGGGGGGTGAAAGGGTAGAAAACAAGATATAAGAATGTGCAAAACTGTTTCATAAAAAAAACTGTACATAGTGCAAGTATCAAGAAAGTCATTTTGATATACAGTAAAGTCTCGTTATATCGATATTCTTGGGAGTCTGAAAAATATCGATATAACCGGACTATCGATATATATCCGAACCTGCGGCATGTAAATTTTCTCCTTGCGTTCATAGAAATAGTATCGTAATAAGCAGTACTATCGATATAACGAGACTTTACTGTATGTAGCTGTATTGCATGAACCCATATTTACAGTACAAGTGTCACGCGTCCTGTTTTTTTTCCACATGTGATTATTGAGAATTGCGAAGCCTGACATCAGTCGGTAGAAACGAACGGCGGTACCTCTCCTTCTTGCAGTGTGGGTGTAACAGTCTCTGGCTGAAGGAGCTATCCAGTGCTGTCAGGAGGGGGTGGGAGGGGCTGTCCATCATAGCTTTTAGTTCAGGTATCATCCGTCTGTTGCCCACCTCCGCCAGATAGTCTAGCGAGCAGCCCAGGACAGAACTGGCCCTCTTGACAAGGCGCTCCAGTCTTTTCCTGTCCCGGGTGGTGATGCTGCCTGACCAGCAGACAATTCCATAGTGGATGGCTGAAGCCACCACAGAGTCATATAAAGGCTTTAGGAGTGACACCTTAACCCCAAAAGACCTCGGTCCCTTTTTGATTAGGGCATCCATGTTTGTAGTCCAGTCCGGTTTATTGTTAAGAGTAACACCCAGGTACTTGTAGGACCCAGGTGTCAAAGTCAAGGCCCGCGGGCCAAATCCGGCCCGCCACATCATTTTTTCGGCCCGCGAAGGCAAATCAAACTTGTTAAATTCCATGATGATTGCTAAAATATGAGCCAAAATTTCATATTTTTGGATGTCAACCACAATAAGTCATTATTCTTGACTTCAGATTTGAAAACGAGTTATTCATTAATTTGCTGTGTGCTCTATATGTAATATTTGAAGGGATTTAAACATTCTAATGGGTTCCCCAAATTCATAACGGCCCTCGAGAGGAAACCATAACTACAATGTGGCCCGCGGCAAAAAATGACTTTGACACCCCTGTTGTAGGAGGTCACCCTCTCATTGTCCGAACCCTGGACGTTCAACGGTGCCGGTGATAATTGTTTCCTACAGAAATCCACTATGATCGACGGTTTTTGACTCGTTCCCAATCCGCTTCTCCTCACAAAGTTCTCAGCTGGATTTGGGTAGTTGGCAAGTGAAACATTGACCTGGTTTGTACTCACTATTCCCCCTCGAATTGATACGGGAGTAGTTTTGGGACACTTTAAGTCATTTTTATTGGTGTTTTACATTTGACTAAAAATATCAGCCTGCAGGTTTTGTGTATTTTAGATGCTATACAACGTTTTTCTGATGTCAGTTAGGAAACAAACAAATGGTGTCGGTTGGTGTCGGTAATTGATTGAATTATTTCATGATTGTACTCGCCAAATTCGCCAGTCTCAAGAGGTTTGAATACCGAGAGAAATACTTCCATAACAAATCCATCCATCACGTTTACAAGACAGCGTTGAAATGCGGCAGACATTTGCCACCGCCGTGATTTTTCCACAACATATGCCGAGCAGTCAAGTTTTGAGAACAAAACAGCTGTGTAGTTCATCTGAGAGGAAGCTTCCTACTGAGCTTCAGTGATCTCTCCCCGAGTGTCATCCGCCAGCAGCGTGAGGCAGAAGCGGTGTGTTTGGATTCCCGCCGTACCGAACGAAAACATCAGGTTGAAGGGTGTGACGGCACAAATTAATAAGCAACCTGCGCACTCACTTTCGTCTCACAAAAATCTAAATGAGTCGCTAATCTGCAAGAATGTTTTTTTTTTGTCTCAGTCTCTATAGTTTGAAAGCAAAGCAAATTATCGAGCATCAGGTAACGCAAAGAGTGCATCTGTGCTGGCTGTCAGCACTTGACGATTGAGGTGATGCCGATGCGCATCTTGACAGCGGGTGGTCTCATGGCCCCTTTGTCACTATCTATGTCATCTTGATAAAATGTATGTTTTGCTTCCTTACATCAGTGATTTCGCTGTTTTCTGACAATGTCAGTCAATTTCTCTTGTGCAAGTTGCCAGTTATCGTGAATAACCGTTAATAATAATAATAATAATAATAATAATACATTTCATTTAGAAGCGCCTTTCAAAACTCTCAAGATCACTTTACAATCACAATTTTTCTATGGGTGAGCAGCGGCAGCCACACGCGCCAGCGTTCAACTCAACTTAACTCAAATAGATAGAAAGCTAGCTAGATAGCTAATAGATAGCTAATAAATAGATAGCTAAAGCAGTGGTCCCCAACAAAATAAGACATTTGTTTTTTCCTCATTTTGCTAGTTTAGGGTTATTTGAGTGGTATTTAGGCTAATTTTGGTGGTATGTATCACGTGACCTAGACAAGCGTTTTGACATGTGTCAAGAATAAGTCATAGACGCATGTAATCTGGTAATTTTTCATTTTATGTAAATTATTTATTCTTTTTGTACGGCCCGGTACCAAATGACCCACGGACCGGTACTGGTCCACGGCCCGGTGGTTGGGGACCTCTGAGCTAGAGCTAATAGATAGCAAATAGATAGCTAGCTAGAGGTAGAGTTAATAGATAGCTAGCTAGAGCTAATTGATAGCTAATAGCTAGCTAATATTTCGCAGTAGACAACAAATTGGTATTTCTGAATCTCTGACTTTCATTGGTGCCTGAAATTCCAGTTCAATTTGTTCCGTTACCATCCACGCTTTTATCCCCGTTTCAGTGAATGAAAAAGCCATTTATCCAAATAATTATTTAAGTTATGTTTCATGCGATTGGGCCACCTGGGGCAGTATAATATAAAGTTTGTTATGAGAATAATCCGTTCCCAGGTCCCTATAAAACATAATTTTCTACTTTCTAATTTTCTAAGCCTTAAAACTACACAAAATACTGCATATCTTATCTTATGTATAATAAATGTGCTATGGTATTAGAATTAAAGAAATCCACACTCTGTCTGAGAGCCATTTAAGTTCATAAGCCAAGGTATCACTGTATGTCATTCATTGACACCTCCTTATATTCAAGAAAATACGATACTTATCTTGGGTGATGAATTATGCAGCTCTGCTTGACATTTATTTGATGTGAGTTTACTTCATCCGAGTATATTATTTTCCGTGGTTATTTCTACTATGCAGGGCGTCAATATCAACTATAACTGGCAATAGGAACCGAATTTAAAGCCCGTCCTTGGGGGTTGTAGTTCAATACGGCTATACCGAACTGGCATCAACCATGTATAATAAGTAGCATTACACTTGATGAGTCAAAGTGCACGGTGGGTAGATGTAAACGGGAAAAAAAAGTGGAAAGAAAAACAAATGTAAAACATTTGTTGTTGGAACAAGGTTGGAAGTCACTTGGCAAATTCAGTGGCCCCAGGGAGGGCCAACACTGAAATGCTCTCTGACCATGAAATGGCCCTGCGCGGTAATGGTGCTTAATGGCTGTGTGGTGCCGAGGCTGGGAAGACAGAAAACGAGAATGTTGACTGAGATGCAGGGTGTTTTACGCCAGGGAAGCTTGATATTCGCTAATAAACAAGATATGATGAAGCATGCTTGAATGTAGACTAAGAAAAATATAAATGACGTTCAGCTACTGCCTTTTCCGCGGTCAAATTGCTTCAAAATCTCCCATTCAGGAAGAAAAAAAAAAACATGAACTCAGTTAATATCATTGTGGTATGTATTTTGACTGAGGTGACCTTTTTACATCTCACTCTTGCTTTTATATCCTTTTGCCCTTCGACTTTGCGCCTACTGACCCACAGATGTCATGTCATCAAGTCATTATTGTACCCGCTTCCCTTTACCGCTCAAAGTGCTCCCATCTGGCATATTGCCCTCATGCACCGCACAGTTTCATCAGTCAAATCTCCAAAGAGCAAAACCCAGGGGCGAAATGACGACAATCGAGTCCAGAACACAACGATGGCATATCGAGGATCCGACTCGGCCTGAGGAGGTTACTCTCTGAAGGCCATCGAACAATATAGAATGTGACATCACCAAGGTGATCCATGTATCGTAGCCTTAACGTCCTTCTCTTTTAAAGGTCAAGATTAACAGACAAGACATTGTATAGTCCCAGTGTGTAGAACAGTTGATGTTGGGGTTTCGAGTGGAAGCTCAAAGGGTGGAACTCGATCTGATCCTGGTTTGTTTTTAAAAGAAAAAAAAAAAAAACAAGAAATACAGTGATACCTCTGCTTACGAACATTTCGCCTTACGAACATTACATTCGCGAAAATATAATCTTGGCATACAAACTAATCTTTGGGAAACACACAGAGCGCCACAATGGCTGTCGGAGTAGTTTTCGGCGGAAGAACGCCAAACCACATGGTTGAACAGCGCCACGGTGGCTGGCGGGCTAGTTTTCCACACCCACTTTCTTTGAGTTCACTCAGTGCAGACGTGGTTTGTTATCAAGAGGATACTTTTTCTTTTTTGGGACTGAAAAAGACCCCACCACAGACGAGTGCTAAGTGAAAGAGGACACAAAAGAAAATTAAGGTTGAGCAGAAGAAGGAGATCATCGAAAAACAAGGTGTGCGGTTGTGACTTAGCGTCCCACTATCAGTATGCTATGCCCTTGCTACGTGTGGCTAAGGGTGTTTCTGTGTTGTCTAAGCAATGGTCTCAGGCAATAGAAGAGGTTTAAAAACTTTCCTTGATTTGGATTAACGATAAGCAGCTAGCAGGGGACAGTGTGTGAGGGTATTATCGCCGAGCAAGCATGGCAACTTCACTCGGATTTCAACAAGAGGCAACTACATCGACTATCACAAAGGTAAATAAAATGACTTGATTATACAGTACAGTTTATTTATTTAATTACAATATAATAGCACATTTGTTCTACATAATATAAGATATATTTTATGTAGTTTTAAGGCCTGTTTAGTAGAAAATTAGCTTTTATGGGGACCTGGAAACGGATTATTCTCATTTTTAATGGTTTCTTAAGGGAAATAAATGTTTGGCAGACAAACGTTTCGCCTTACACACACTTTCTGGGAACCAATTAAGTTTGGAAGCTGATGTATCACTGTACATTGAAATGAATTAATTGGTCAAAAGTTGATAGTAGGATGCTTTTGTCATTTCATTCCCAAAGTGTTGAATTGATTGCAAGTTGTTCGATCTGTTTGTCTATGAAGATTCTTTGACTCTCATCTACATAGGCTCAATCAGTTCTTGAAGTTTGAAATCAGGAGAGCTGAACTGGTCACCGTCATTGAAATGTAGTCAATTCACTTGATCATACACATGGAAAAAAAATCTACCCACTGACCACCAATCGTCTTTTTAATCACATTTGACGAGAAGCCGCGTTGAGTTATCGGCTATGACGGCAACGCAGAGGAAAGGCAAAGATTAGCGAGGGTTCAGCTACAAACCTCTCCCTGACAACGCTCATCTAAGGAAGCATTAACCGGCGTAATGACAAGTGAAATACGGAGTGCAGTATCAGTCATTCATCAATGAACCCGCCTTGTCGTCATTTGAATTTGGAGCGCTGGGCGATATTAACCTTCATCACCCCTCCCTGAGCCGTATCGGACAGCCTGGCATCGCCTAAGACTGACAGGCAGGGTATCAGAGTATCTGTCGGGTGTCACTCTAATAAATGCTTTGAGGCACTTGGAGACATGTATTAAGTGTTGGCAGCACGATGACTGGCAAGCGAAGGACTCCTTTTAGAAGAGTCTCGGCAACTATTTCTATCGGTCGGTCGGTCGGGCTGTGGGTCTGTGGGTCGGTCGGTCTGTCGGTCTGTCCGTCGGTCGGTCGGTCGGTCTGTCTGTTGGTCGGTCGGTCTGTCGGTCGGTTGGTCGGTCGGTCGGTCGGTCTGTCAGTCTCTTTGTCGGTCGGTTGGTCTGTCGGTCGGTCGGTGCATCAGTCGGTTTGTCGGCCTGTCTGTCCGTTGCCCGGTCCATCCGTCAGTCGGGCTGTCGGTCCGTTGGTCTGTCCGTCCGTCTGTCTCTTTTATCTCTCTGTCTCTCTATCCATTCATTTATTCATCTGTCCATCCGTCATTCCATCTATCCATCCATCCATCTATCCATCCATCTATCTATACTTTTAAAATATTTTTCATCACATCAATGTGGATACCGAATAATTGGCTTCACAGTTCCAATACTTTTAGTGCGTGTGCTTGTATTATTCATCCGCACGATATTAATTGGTTCCGTAGGTGTACACTTGTTTTTCCTCTCTGCCATTTCAAATGAATAACTGGAGGCGCTTTTCAGCGCTTTGCTTGAAAATGGCTGTGCTCATCTACCTGCCAAAGATGGATAATAATCCTGGAAATTACTCCCTTTGGAGAGAGAAATTAACCTAGATTTCCATATCAAAGCGTTATGAATCGAGCCTTTTTCCCTGCCTCGCTACTCTGTTTCAAGATAGCCGGTTTGTGGAAGTAGCCCGCAGTGATGTGCGGGCCCGTACAAGGCTCCTTTCTTCGACACGAGTGGCGCTGCAACAGAGGAAATCAGCAGCTTTACGCCGCAGCAAAGAGTGAGATCACTGGGCTTTCCGCGCAAGGTCAACTTGGAGGCGAGGCGCGTTTAAAATTCAGTCCCATCCTTCCAACACTTGAAAGAGAGAATAACCAGCCGGGGGAACCTGCTCACCATTATGCAAAGAGGCGACAGACTTAAAGTAAATACGTCACCTTAATGAACGCTGGGATCTGCGGAGGTGGGGTGGGGGCCGGAACGGGGGGCGGAGGGGTCCTCCTGAGTCAAGTAGAGGCGGGTCAGACACACATGATGAATAATCATGCGTCAACAAGAAACAACTAGCTGTCTCTGTTGTATGCGTGTTTACAGTTAGCTAGGTTCAAAGATTTTCAACATGTCTGCTGAAAAAATAGGTGCCAGGCTTTAAAGGACAACCGACACCATTTTTTTTGTTTCCTGACTGACATCACATAAACGTTTTATAGCATCTAAAATACCCAAAAAACAAACAGGCTGATATTTTTAGTCAAATGCAAAACACACAAAAAAAGATTCAAAGTGTCCCAAAACTACTTCAAAATGAGATGCCGGGTTTCAGATTGTCCCGTCCCCTTGTTCGTGACATCACGCCAGGATGTCTTGCCTTGCTCTACAATCAAAACAATGGCTTCAGATTCGGAAAAGATGCTTTCTTGTTACTCATCCAGTTATGAATACGATTCAAATAGTTCTGAAGAGGAAAGCATAAATGTTTGCAATCGATTAAAGAAGTCTTCCCGTATCAATTCGAGCCCTCAGGACTCCAATGTAGCGTCCCAAAAAATGCACAAGATGGCGCCCGAGATCCGTTGGAAATCGGCTGATTTGTCTGCTGGGGATTTGTGTCAACTAGTATCAAATAGTAGTCTTGGTGCAACACACAACGATTCACCATCGCGTTATGTGTTTTCCTTCTAATTTCACAATCATCACAGATCAGCACGTAGTTTTCAGACCAAACATGCATTATAATAATAATACATTTTATTTCAAGCGCCTTTCAAAACACCCAAGGACACTTTACAATAAAAACAATAGAACACAGCACATAACAATAAAACCATAAGTAAAATGATAAATAATAAAATAGCAGAGAGAATTAGACATTGAAAGCAATTTTAAACAAATGGGTTTTGAGATGAGCCTTGAAAATAGGGAGGGAGTCAATATTACGGATGTTGGGTGGGAGTGAATTCCAGAGTTTGGGAGCAGAGCGGCTGAAAGCTCTGCATCCCATCGTGGTGAGACGGGCAGAGGGCACATAGAGGTGAAGGGAGGATGAGGATCTGAGGGACCGAGAGGGAACAGAGATTTGAAGCAGGTCAGAAAGATAGGGAGGAGCAAGGTTATGGATGGCTTTGAAAGTAAACAGAAGTATTTTGAATTTGATACGATGTTTAACCGGTAGTCAGTGGAGTTGCTGGAGTACAGGGGTGATGTGGTGAAAGGAGGGGGTTTTGGTGATGATCCGGGCTGAAGAATTTTGGACGAGTTGGAGTCGTGTCGCTTTCTCAGTCAGGGGCGTTCTAGACGTGACATCACGTCAGACATCGTCATCAACTCGAAAACAAGACTTCCTGAATATTCAGTGCGAGTCTTCAAACGTAAAATACAGTGAGACCTCAACTTACGAACTTAATTGGTTCCCAGACAGAGTGTGTAAGGCGAAAAGTGTGTATCTCAAAAAAATAATTCCCATAGGAAACCATTAAAATGGGAATAATCCGTTCCCGGGTTTCCATAAAATCTACTTTTCAACTAAATAAGCCTTAAAACTACACACAACATACCTTATTCTATGTATAATAAATGTGCTATTGTATTGTAATGAAAGAAATACACTGCATTGTATCATAAAGTCACTTTATTTACATTTGTGATGGTCATTTATGGCTTGATGGAATGGCGTTGGAGGTCGAAGGTCAAAGGGAATTGCTGTTTGGAAAGAGAGGCGCATTACATGAGGAATGTAATTAAAGAAATAAACTGTTGTAAAATAAAGTTTTATTTACCTTTTTGATGGTCGTTGATGGCTTATAGAAGGAGAGTCACCTTCCATAAGGACTGTTGGTAACTTAACCTCTGGTGCTGTTCGGTTGTGTGCTTCCGCCGAAGATCACTCCGCCAGCCGTGGTGGGTGTGTATTATGAAAATAATGCTTATTATAAGGTTTAATTTTCTTAAATTTGACGTTTGTGAGACAAAAAGTTTGTAAGTTGAGGTGTTTGTAAGTTGAGGTCTCACTGTATAGCAATATGCGGTGGAATCTTTGTAAAATACGCTCACTCGAAGTCATTTGAAGCGATTTTACAAATTATGGGCACAACTTGTCCGGAGGCGTCGGTTGTCCTTTAAAAGGAATAACTTTCCAAGCGACGTTATTTTTTTATCACCTTATTTGAACAAAAACAAACCAAAAAACAACACATCTGCGTGTAAATAAGAGATGGTTTTAGCATACCAAAAGATGCTAATTGGTACAAATAGCCAAATGTTGCTATTTTATTTTTTTAATAGTTTTTCTATGTGCGTTACCAGCAGTATGTTCATCGGTAGACTCAGACTTGTTTATTTCCTTTACCCGTTATGACCTATGTCACTGTCCCCGACGCACAGACTTAAAGCAAAACGACAGCCATTAGATGACATGTCACACAATATAGGGGGGGTCTCGTTCTGGCCTGCCGCCCGCTGGCGATGTCCTTTGCTTTGCCCACTTGGCTTTGCGAGACGGTCAGAACATTGAGCCTGACACGTCGGAACCGTTGCTCTCTCGCCGTGCCCCCTTTCATTCCCGCTATCAGAGAATCCCAGCCCGCAGAGATGAAGCTGTCCAGAGACCCGGGCCCTGCCGGGTTTGACTGGGCCGTGATCCGATCAAGCCTGGAGAAGAGGGTCATTTTCTTCCATGACTTCCACTTGCTATGATCTCTGAACCGATTCTGAAAAGGCCCCTTGACTTGATACGGGCAGACAGTCGCCCCCTTGAAAGCTGCCTTTGGTTCGGCTTGTGTAGCCCGGAATGGGAAGAGCGAGGTCAGGCAGGAAGAAGCCCGAGCTCACAGGCGCAGAGAGAAAGAGGGAGGGGGGGGAGGGTGAGTCGGGGTAGGGTGGTGGGGTGAGGTTGGAGGGGCCGATCGCAACGCTCCCGGTGCAGATGGCACACTGTTTTATGTGTGGCCTCAATGGAATATGTCAGCCGAGGTACTGGAGGCATTTCACATGGGAAGATCACACAAAAACATTGTCATCCGAAATCCAAAGCTTCATTAACAAAAAGGTCGTTTGAATTAGAGAACGAAAGCTGTAGCTACGCCATCGTTTGAATAGTTTTTTTCTATTATAAAGTATGCATGTCGTCCGCTGATAAAGTTATTGATAAAAAATGTGATCAAAGTTGCATATCAGGAATCAGAATCAGAAAACATTTATTTGTCCCACAATGGGGACATTTGCAGTCCACAGCGGGAATTTGAAAGGGGATGGGATGGGGGTGTGTATGTGAAAGGATAGAAAACAAGATATTCTAAGTATTCTAGTATTCTAAGCAAAAAAAAATGTCAACTGGATACAGTAAATGTGCAAAACCGTTTAATAAAAATCTATACATAGTGCAAGTATCAAGAAAGGCATATTGATATATGTAGTTGTATTGCATCAACCATTATGAGGTACTTTTGGCTTTTTGTTTGTGATAATTATATAATTTACACACAGTGCACATAATAAAAATAATGTAAGCGTCTTTCAAAACTCTCAGTCACTTTACAGTCAGAGGATCAGTTTTTCTGTGGGTGAGCAGCGGCAGACAAATGCGCCAGCGTTCACTCAACCCCAAATAACTCAGATAGAAAGTTAGATACCTAGCTAATAGATAATAATAATAATAATAATAATACATTTTATTTTAAGCACCTTTCAAAACATGTATGCTTTCCTCTTCAGAACTATTTGAATCATATTCATAACTGGATGAGTAACAAGAAAGCATCTTTTCCGAATCTGAAGCCATTGTTTTGATTCTCGAGCATGGCAAGGGGGCGGGACCTCCTGAAACTGGCCACTTCCGGTTTCAATTTTTTTGCAGTTTCAGCACACTTTAAGTCATTTTTATTGGTGTTTTGCATTTGAATAAAAATATCAACCTGCGTGTTTTGGTTACTTTAGATGCTGTAAAACGTTTTTCTGATGTCAGTTAGGAAACAAAAAAGTGATGACTGTTGTCCTTTAACATTTATGGAATGGTTTTGCGACGTGATGACTTGGACCATCAACCAATATCCCCATTTGTTGACTTTGCTGGTCCCACCACGACTCTCCCAAACCTGGTCTTGGTAGTAGGAGTGGGTGGTGGTTCTGGAAGATTGTGCTGTAGTGGTCCCGCTGATGGACTTTCTGGATCGCTTCCCGAAGACTGCTCCGCTGCATCACAGCCACTCTGCTCAGGCGAGGACCTCATTGGGATGAGATGACGCCGGTTTCGTCTGATGGTCCCGTGAGGTCCCTCTACCAGATATGATCGTGGGGAAGCATGTCTTTCGATGATGGCTCCTTCCGCTCCTTGGTCCTTAATCCACACACACTGTCCCGGGTTGAGTCTGACGAGGTTCTGTGCACGATGTCGCGTGTTGTAGCGTTGTGCATCTTTTGTCCTCTTCTCATCTTCCTTCTGGATGATGGCTTCTCGGTCGGGGATGGCTGGGTTAAGCAGGACAGGAAGGATGGGAACCCTCGTGCGGAGTCTCCTCCCCATTAGAAGCTGAGCGGGGCTGTACCCGTTTTCAAGAGGGGTAGCCCTGTACGCAAGCAAGGCCAGATAGGGGTCATCTGCTTTTTTCAAGAGGCTTTTGATCGTTTGAACTGCACGTTCTGCCTCGGCATTGCCTTGAGGGTATCGTGGGCTACTTGTAATGTGGCGGAACCCATACGACTCCGCAAACTCTGTGAAGACTGTTCCGGAGAACTGAGGCCCTCCATCCGAAACCAAAAGGTCCGGGATCCCATGGCGTGCATATATTGATTTGAGGTGGCGGATTACCTCGTTCGATTTTGTGGAGGCCAACAGAGCTATTTCCACATACCTTGACATGTAGTCTACAACCAGCAAGTAGGTCTTGTTTCCGAGCATGAACAAATCTGCTCCTAGCTTTTCCCATGGTCTTCCTGGGTACGGTGATGGAATCATTGGCTCTCTGTGGTTCAGTCTCTCCTTGCAGCATGTTCGGCAGTTGAGAACCAACTCGTTCAGCTGTTGGCTTAGCCCAGGCCACCACACCGCCCGCCGCGCTCGTTCTCTACACTTTACCACGCCCTGGTGACCTTCATGCAGTTTAACGAGAACATCATTTCTCATGGTTGAAGGTATGACAATTCTCTGTCCCTTCAGTAGGATTCCGTCGTGGACTGTGAGGAATGCCTGCTCTGCTCTGTACAGCCTGAGTGCCGGTTCATTGGGGCCTTGTTCAGGCCAGCCTTCTTTGCACAACTGCATCACACGTGCACACACGCTGTCCCTCTGCAGCTGCTCTCTCAGCCTTTCGAGGTAATTGGTGGTTGCCGGGAGGTTCTCCATCACCATGTCGATGTAGATGTTCGTATCTTCGAGCAATTCTTTGTCATCTGGTGTCGCCTCCTTCTCCACTGGAGCTCGAGACAGTGTGTCAGCTGTCAACAGGCTTTTTCCTGGGACGTGAGAGATGGAGTAAGAGTAGCGCATGAGTCGCATTCTGAAGCGTTGTATCCGTGGAGGTAATGTATCCAGGGCTTGGGACCCCAGGAGACTCAGGAGAGGTTTGTGGTCCGTCTCCATCAAGAAATGCTTCCCGATGAGAAAGTTACGAAACCTCTCGCAGGCCCAGGTCAGCCCCAGAGCCTCCTTCTCCACTTGAGCATATCTCTGCTCCGTAGATGTGAGCGAGCGTGACACGTAAGCTATTGGTCTCCATTCTTCCTCCCACTTTTGGAGAAGAACTCCGCCCAACCCGTACGACGACGCATCTGCAGAGACTTTACTTTCTCTGTTGGGATCAAACATGGCCAGCACCGGTGTGGACGTCAGCGCGTCTTTTAAATCTTGAAAGGCTCGTGCCTGGTCGACGCCCCACACCCAGCAGTTCCGTTTGGACAGGAGGTCTCGGAGAGGCTTGTCTCGATCTGCCAACCCCGGCACAAACCTCCCCAGTTGGTTCATCATTCCGAGAAAACTTCTCAACTCTGTTAGATTTGTTGGTTCCGGCATCATCCTTACTGCCTCAGTTTTAGCTGGGTCTGGCCTGATGCCGCTGTCTGAGATCACATGGCCTAGAAATGTCACCTCTGACTTTGACAGTTCACATTTTTCCACATTGAGAGTGATGCCTGCCTCCTGGATTTTCTCCAAGGTAGCATGCAGGCGGGCATCGTGCTCCTCCTGCGTCCTGCCCCATATGAGCACATCATCCATGAGGCAAACAACACCGTCCAGCCCTTCTGTAACCTCTGTTACCATTCTGTTTTGAAAGTGTTCAGGGGCGGAGGCTATCCCAAAAGGTAGCCTCTTGAAATAATAGCGTCCAAATGGCGTGATGAAAGTTGTAAGCTTTGCGGAATTAGGTGTTAGGGGTATTTGCCAGAACCCCATTTTTGCATCCAGCTTACTAAAAACCCTGGCTCCAGCCAGCATGCCGAGTGTTTCCTCCACTGATGGCAGGATATACTTTTCTCTGCAGACTGACTCGTTGAGTTTGGTGAGGTCGACACAGATTCGTACAGCACCTGATTTCTTGGGCACTACCACGATGCCAGCGCACCAGTCTGTTGGCTGCTCGATTCTTTTTATTACTCCGAGTCGTTCCATGCGGGATAGCTCTTTCTTGACTTTGTCCATTAATGGCAATGGAATCCTCCTTGGTGTTTTTAAAGAGAAAGGTTCAGACCCTGGTTTCAGTTTGATGTTGTACGGCTGCCGCATCTTTCCGAGTCCAGTGCATATTTTTGGGTAGTTGTCTTTTAATGACTGCATAGTGACGCTGCCTAGGCGTGCGACGAGCCCCAGCCTGCAGCTCACAGATCTCCCCAGCAAGGCAGTATGCACATGACGACTGATGTAAACATCCTCCATCACCTCCTTCTCACCTTTTCTCAGCGGCAGCTTGGCGACGCCCACAACCTCAAGAGGGCTGCTCCCTGGTCCCAGGAGTCGTTTTGTTGCCTTTTTCAGTTTAGGGAGATTGTTTTGATACGTGACCTTGAATGCTTTGTATGGCAGAACAGTGACGTCGGCGCCAGTATCGATTTTAAACATCACACTGCGCTGATTTATGTCGATCTTGACCATCCACGGATCACGGTCTGTCACAACACTGCCAAGGAGAACTGCTTCCTCCCCCTCGTCTTCCTCATCTCCTGTAATTTCATGCGTCGATTTGAATTTACATACGCGCTGAAAATGTCCCTTCCGCCCGCAAGCATGACATTTCACCTCATGGGCCGGACAATCAAATTTTGGATGAGAAGGAGAGCTGCCGCATTTCTGGCACACTGACTGTGCCCCCCTTTCCTTCCTAAAGTGAGTACTGTGGGGCTTGTTTGTCTGGCTATTGGCATAGTTGGGTGAGTTTTTAGCCGTCTTTAATTTGCTTTTGAACACTCTGTCAACAGATTCGGCGCCACTTGCCTCTGAGTTGGTGTCCCCCCGCAGATAAGGCTGTTGCCTCTTCACCTCCTCACTTTGCCGTGCTATTCTTATGGCTTTTTCAAGGGTCAGATCCGCATCCAACTGCAATCGTTCGGACAATCCCTTGTCCCGTAGTCCGACTACAATTCTGTCTCTGATCAGTTCATTGCGTAGCGTCCCATAGCTACAATGCTCTGCCAGGGCATACAGTGCAGTGACAAACGAATCCACACTCTCCCCTTCCTTTTGATAGCGCATGTTGAATATTGCACGCTCAAAGATGACATTTTTCTTCACAACGAAGAAGTCTTGGAGTCCCCTCCGCACTTCTTGATACGTGCACCGTTGAACCTCCGTCAGATTCAACCCGCGTAAAATATCATCAGCCTCGTCACCCATGCAGTAAATAAGTGTGTTTACTTGATTTTCTTCAGAACTCGCTTTAAGGTTACTTGCCAGGCGAAATCTTTCAAATCTCCTGATCCATTTTTCCCACTCCTGCGGTTTTGAGAAGTCAAAGGGTTCTGGCGGCTGGATGTTGAACGTGGCGCACGGCCCCGCGGTGACGACTGGTCCCGCAGCCTGCTGTGCACCTCGCGCCATGGCTCCATTAGCCCGTGCCGATGTTCCATCCTCTACGTCGCTCATGTTGCCTTTTTCTCTCCGCCGCGTTTCCAAAATATCCTCTTCGCGCACACCACGTCAACTACAGGACTTCTGACACCATGTCGTGTTGTCAAATAAGGCACACGTGAGTCCAGCTGTGCGTTAACGTGGGTAACTCTTTATTTAGCCTCCAATGCTGTGCTTCTTCCCAGTCACTCCCCCTGCTGGTCCTTGGCGCCTCCTGCTGACGTCATCGCCCAGCGCCACTGATCTTGTCAACAATCACACCACACTGTCCATTACCGCCCCTCACACTAAAGTCACGTCATGCAGTACCGCAGGTGGCCACCTTCATCATCGAACGCAAAAGCAGGTGGCAGTAACGCTTCTGACTTAACCGTAAGGGAACGTAGAAGAAGAAATGAAACTCGGGGCTCACGACTGTGAGCTCCGGTCTCGCGGTGGCTGGAGCAAGCTCGAAAACCCCAATAAGAGTGAAAGTTCATCAGAGGTGAAGCCAAGATCCAAGTCCCGTACCATCGTGTGACATGTCCCCCCCTGGCCCGCTCACCCCCCAACGGCTTAGTGTCAGTGTTAACACATCAAACGCTCAATATCTTCACAAAACACAAAAGGACACAAGCGCCTCGCTAGCCACATCGTTTCCTCCAGGAAAAGGGAGATATGGATCCTTCCCAAAAGGTCAGCGCGCCGGCTGAAGTTTCAATGATTAAGCGCGCGCTTTGTTGTTTGACTTTTTTTTTTGCTGCTGGGGAAGGGGGCAAAATCGACTTTTAAGTGCAAATCGCTCAGCCGACGGTGAATAAAATAACATCATTTTCGATATGCCACTTTAAATTGCAAAGGGTTGTTAGTTTATTCCCGGGTTTGATCATTTTATTTCGAATGGTGACTCAAAATGTCAATGAGGGGACGAAATGTAACATTAACATCACGGGCTGTACGAAACAAAATGGCATTTCGAAACGACATATCTGAATCAAAATAAATATTGAGGGTTGCCGATTGGAATATGGTGAATCAAAATGCAATACATTTTACAGTGCATGTGCTGAAGTCAGTTTTCGTGGTTTGACTACTTGAATAGCTCCAACATGCTGCTTAATCGTGGTACATATCTTGACTTTTGACAAAATATATCCCCCAAAAAATTACAAAGATGTAAATTGTAATTTTTTTGCCACATGTTGATTGAGTTGCAGGCTGTATAACCACTTGACCATTTTCACTGATAACACTTTTGCAAATCTCATAATTGACTGCGGTCCAAATTTTCACGTCATAATAACAATCATTGTCAACACACCAGTAAGGATTTACGAACAAGTTTTACATTTACGTTTTCTGAGCTGTTCTGCAAGGGAAAATCACTCAATGTATCCCAAGCTACAATAAAGGACAACCGACACCATTTGTTTGTATCCTAACTGACATCAGAAAAACGTTTTATAGCATCTAAAATACCCAAAACATGCAGGCTGATATTTTTAGTCAAATGCAAAACACCAATAAAAATTAAAGCGTCGCAAAACTACTTCAAAATGACGTAGGAGATGACGAGTTTCAGAAGGTCCCGCCCCCTTGTTCCTGACGTCACGCCAGGACGTCTTGCCTTGCTCTACAATCAAAACAATGGCTTCAGATTCATAGAAGATGCTTTCTTGTTACTCATCCAGTTATCAATATGATTCAAATAGTTCTGAAGAGGAAAGCATAAATGTTTGCAATCGATTAAAGACGTCCTTCTGTATCAATTCGAGCTGTCAGGACTCCAATGTAGCGTCCCAGAAAATGCACAAGATGGCGCCCAAGCTCCATTGGAAATCGGCTGATTTGTCTACTCTGAATTTGTGTCAACTAGTATCATATAGTAGTCTTGGTTCAGCACACAACGATTCACCATTGCGTTATTTATGTGTTTTCCTTCTAATTTCGCCATCAACACGAAGTTTTCAGACCAAACAAAGTACCAAAAATGCATCGTGTGTCTCATTCTCGGTCAGGGGTGTTCCTGACGTGACGTCACGTCAGGAATCGTCACCAACTCAAAAATAAGACTTCCTGAATATTCAGCGTGAGTCTAAAAATGTAAAATATAGCTATATGCGGTGGAATCTTTGTAAAATACGCTCAGTAGAAGTCATTTGGAGTGATTTTACAAATTATGGACACAACGTGTCCGGAGGCGTCAGTTGTCCTTTAAATAATCGCACACTACTTTCAATCAGGATCTGCTTTTGAGACATTTTATAATCTAAATGCAAAAATGTGGTCCTATTATTTGTACTGTATGTGTGTCGACAACTTTAGGATGTTTTCCTTTCAAACTTTCACACCTTCATACTTCGAAACTAGACAATCATTGTCCGACAAGTATTTAAGAAAACCTTCAATGGAATACCACAAAAAAGACTTTTTTTTCACAAATGAGACAATTGTCTACTCATGTATCAAATCAAGCAGTAGCCCATGGAGCGTTTTTTTTTTTTGGTTTATCTCCCAAGACCGATATCTGTTTTTTTTTTTTTTAACCCGCCGCTGCTCTTTGAAGAGATCTGTACGTTGCCAGGAATATGTTCCCACCACCTAAGGGATGATAAAACGCTTTATTTTATGGGTCGCTGATTACATACTGCATACTGATCTTGGCTCTCCGCTAGCTAGCTAAAGGAAGCTTTCGTTGCAGCGCATTTCAATCTTCAATGTTTTTACCTGTAACCACATGGAAAAATAAAGCAAAACCTCATAAAAAGTGTGTGGATAAATATATAATTGTTTGTTCAAGGTTTTTTTTTTTTTTTTTTGTTGCACAGTATGAGACCTTCCCGTGTAGAATGCTCCGCAGGAAGTCTCTTGAGGGAAGGTCTCATTTTCTGCTTCCCGCCGTGAAATATTCAGCCGTGCCCGAAAATAATACGGGAAGCGTTTCAAGGCTTAGCACCTTTCAAATACGCTGGTAATAATGGACAGGGCATTAAATGAAGCGTAGCCCTCTCATAGCAAACGGGGAGGGTGAAGGGAAGAGGTTTTGAGTCCGCAGCCAGGCTTTCGCATAATACTAATGACGGTTGAAGTACCATCTACATATACAGCACGGCACGGCGCTCGTGATTCCTTCGTGCCGAGGATGAATCTGTGAAATAGAGCCAACATTTATTTTTCCCTTCAGGCATTCAAGGTTAAAAAAAAAAAACAATACACGGCACATTTGATGATAAATAAAATACCTACATTTCACCAGTGAATGCCAAAATGATACCCGCGCCTGTTCTCTCTGAATGTGAACATGGGAGGGATAGAAAGAGAAAGGAAACTCAAGGGTGAGCGCAAATAAATGCAGCGACAGCGAAGGGAAGATTGTTATAGGAGGGCTTTGTTGAAAGGATTCAAGGGTTTAACAATCCCACATCCTCTCAGGCTGTCCTTCATCTCTAATAATCAAGCTTGGCCGCAGAATATCCCTCTGGATGGAGACGAAAACCGTGTTGCCCGTGACTGCTTCGCACTCATCTTTTAAACCGTCAGTCTCGAGGTTTCCTCTTGAAGTCTTATGTCACATTTAAGGCTTCAAAAAGCCAGCGCAGCAGACGGCCATGTCTTTAAAGCCAAAAATCTCTCTTTTTTTTTGTCGTCTTCTCTACATTAGCATCGGGTGAATGGAAGTATCGTGCTTGTGATGCAATGGCTTCTCTGAGAATTTGGCGCCACTGTGAACTTTGCGCTAAGTAAAGAGGCTGCAGAAGCAAACTTTTGAGCTAGGGTGAAAGTGCAGTATATAGTTTCATAATCATAAAAAAAATATCAAGGTATTAAAAACGACATGATCCAGTAAGGACGGTAATGTATCCTTTCTAGGTAATCTCACATGAAGGTACTAAAAATAAATAATTATGTTTTCCTACAAAGACACTGAAATTGCATGCATCTATTTTCTGTTGTCTCTTAAAGAACAACCGACGTTACTTTTTTTTGTGTAACTGACATCAGAAAAACGTTTTATAGCATCTAAAATACCCAAAACACGCAGTATGGTATTTTTAGTCACAGGCAAAACACCAATAAAAATGACTTAAAATGTCTAAAAAGTACTTCAATTTGAAACCGGAAGTGGCCAGTTTCAGAAGGTCCCGCCCCCATGTTCGTGGTGTCACGGCAAGACGTCTTGCCTTGCTCGAGATTCAAAACAATGGCTTCAGATTCGGAGAATATGCTTTATTGTTACACATCCGGTTCTGAATATGATTCAAATAGTTCTGAAGAAGAAAGCATACATGTTTGCAATCGATTAAATAATTTAGTCCGTGTCATTTTGAGGCATCAGGGGTGGGAAATGTCGCACCCAAAAAAAGGCAGATCATGGCAACAAAGCCGTGTAAGGAATTAATCAGCCCGTTTCCACAGGCTGATTAATTCCTTACATGGAGCTTTGTCTCCCTCTTCTGCCTCTTTTTGGTCCTACACGACGTTTTCAGACCAAAGTAGAAGCAAAATACATTGACATGATGGAAGGACTGCTACAATGTGTCCTTTTTTCGGTCAGGGGCGTTCCTTCAGTGACGTCACGTACGGACTCGTCACCAACTCAAAAACAAGACTTCCGGAATATTCAGCGCGAGTCTGTAAATGTAAAATATAGCTATATGCGGTGGAATCTTTGTAAAATACGCTCAGTAGAAGTCGTTTGAAGCCATTTTACAAATTATGGACACAACTTGTCTGGAGACGTCGGTTGTCCTTTAAATGTAGCTATTAATAAATACAGCTTTCCTGGGTGCTTGTAATTTTATTTTTTTTTACCTCTGGATTTCCTTTTTCACATTGAGGATTAGTGAGAAAGAATTCAGGTTCCGTTCCGACGGGGCGGTCGTGGGTCAGATGGTCATGGGTCGAAATCCATTCAAAATGGCCGACGTGACGTTTACACGACGTTTTTGATTGATTATTGTTATTATTAAGCACATTATTCTTAGTCTTTTTCTTCTTCTTTTTCTTTTTCTTTTTCTTTTTCTTCTTTTTCCTTCTTCTTCTTCTTCTTCTTCTTCTTCTTCTTCTTCTTCTTCTTCTTCTTCTTATTATTATTATTATTATTATTATTATTAGTAGTAGTAGTAGTATTACTATTGTAATAGTAAATACTATTGTAATGATGATCATTTTATGTTACTTCCGGGTTGAGTGCTGGCGCGTGTGGCTGCCGCTGCTCACCCACAGAAAAATATCATGTGACTGTAGTGTCCTTGAGCGTTTTGAAAGGCATTTATAAATGAAATGTATTATTATTATGATGATGATGATTATTATTATTATATTAGATCATGAAATCTACAGGTTGTCTTTATGTATGTATTTATCCATCTATCTGTCTTTCTCTTTCTATCTATCTATTTTATTTACTGTATTTTATTTTGTTTATAATACATGTATATATTTTTGACCTTGCAATGCACATATACAAAGTGATGATTGATGACTTGGGGCAACACTTCTTATAAACCCAATTACTTCTGAATCCTAAATGTTATACTTTGAAGTATACGTATTGATTTATATAGCGCTTAAACAACAGCTGAAGCTATAACATTGACAACTATCCTAATTTATTTATTTCTTCAGGAAGCTAGTCATCCATTCTATATTATTTATTTTTTAACCATAATCAATAATGACAATTTTCACACTGTGTGCGCGAGTTTCACTTTTTAAATTATTCAAATGAAGTAAATCGAAGAATAACTGTACCTGTACAATGATGCTGTGCTTACCATACTGGCAAGAATCACAATGTCATCTCGGGAATTCAACACTTGGGGGCGCTGCAGGCCACCACTTCAATATTTCGCTTTCAAAAGAATTAGCCGGCCAATGGACTCGCTTTGGACTCGGTTGTCAGTGACCAGGCTGTGCACTTTCTAAACGGGATGATACCACAAGTAGGTTCACGCCACGGTCCTTGTCACTCTCGATAGAAAATGAAACAGAGAAAACAAGAGCGCGACCTAAAACTTGTCCCCGTTCCAACGGTTCACCTTTAGTTACAACCTGTAACGTTTTGGGCCGTGCAAATAGTCCATCTGGACGTATTGTGTACAACGCACCGCCACCCCCTCCTCGTTTGACGCCTTTGTGTGAGACCTGGACGCATTTGCACGCTAATAGCTTGTCCGGTTGAAGGTCAGTTTACTCCTCTAATGAGCTGCTGCGAGGATTTGGAGAAGCACTTTAAAGCTAGGAAAGCGTTCGAACGCTTACAGACCACAGCATTAGGTACACAGAGCAAATAGTTACGTCAAGGTTGTCATTGTCAGTGACGTGCATTTGACTCTTATCCTCTTTAAGAAGTTTGACAGGCCGGTGCACGAATTAGCATCTGAAGCTAGCCTAAATGGTGTGTGCGTTTGTAAAAATGACATATAATCTCCAATTAGTTGTTACGTTTAATCTTTTACAATGAATTCATTTTTTTAAAACGACAACGTTATTTTTGAGATACTGATGACCGTGCGTGGGATTGAAAGAAAGGCTTTACACGATCGCGAGTTTAAATAAAAAATAAATAAATAAAACAATCATGGTAGCCGATGTAAACCAGATTCTGTTAATTGAAATGTTTGTGGCAACGCTAAATCATTACCTGACAGTCAATAACCATGTTTTCATAAAATGCCAAATATGGTCCCACTCACCCTCATATTATGGTAAGGGGTCAATTTTACCCCTTACTATTTTTGTGTTGACTAAAGCACTGGATATCCTTTCGTTTTCCTTTCTTCAAAACAGTTCTAAAATATCCCAAATGGGAAATGAAAATATGTTGTCTCTCTTTTCAAGTATGTTTGTAACATCAGAAACAGTTGTTGCTGATGTCACCTATTTGACTGTTTTGTGTGTGTTTTTACATACGGGTAAAAGTGACCCACAACGTAATCAACTTTTTTTTTTTCAACGTAATATGAGGGTTATTCAGATTGGTGTACGTTCTTGATGCAGCAAAATATTTTTTCAAACCTGACTTCTACATATCCGGTGACTCATTCATTCATCATGATGACATCGTTTAATGTGGTCAGGTTTTTGTACCTTACTAACTTAATATCACTACACCATCCTTCATGTTTCATTTATAGTATTTCACATTCGTCAAGTTTATTGGTGTGTTGCTTTCTGTAAACATGATTCATAATAATTACCATTTTTCAGATGCAGCCTAAAGTCACAAGCACAATTATGACATTCTTACAGTTCTGACAATGTGTTCTAAACTGCAGTTCAAAAATCAGTGATGAATTCATGCCAGTTTAATTTTTTTGGAGGCCTGCAACATGCAACGCAAAAGTTCAAAAGATATGATTACGACTAAGCATAAAATAAGCATTTGAATAAAAATTGTTGATTTTTTTTCTTATCCTCTGAAGGCCTTACAGCAATCAAAATGTAGTAAAACAATGATAACATTGGGACACTTTCCAGGCTGTCAGGTTTCCAAGAAAATGTGGAGGTGCGAGAGCTGAGGTTTCTCCGAACGCACACACACGCACAAGTCTTTAGTTCCTGCAGGGTTTGGTTGAGGGTTTCCGTTGAAAAAGCTCATCGTGGCGAGTGGGCCAACAGCCAACTGGGACGGATTGTCGGGTGGGACCCAAACAGATGGGAACTTGTGCAAAAAAAAGGTGATGATGAGGTCAGATTGGGTTCGGGCGATAAAGCTGTGGGCAGCGCTCGTAGCTCTGTTTTAAAAGTTAACTGGATAAAACAGCTTGTGTGGTCAGAATAAACTTATAAGAACATATTGCAGCTTTGTTCCCCCTCCTGCCTTGTCAAGATTGCCGCAGGCGGAAGAAGCACACACCAAATGTTGCAAAAATTGCCTGGAAATCAGGAGTGTTCAGAATCCTGTGAGCTTTTTGTTTGTCATTGTGTTGTTTTGACCCAGATTCTTTTTTTCTTTTATTAGGATTGTGGAATATGAGACCCAAGAAGTTGAAGTCCTTCCATTCACGCCACACGCCTCATGGGACAACATCACAGGTAATTAATGAACACCTCAATTGTGGTTTGGGAATCAAGTATTCAAGTCAAACAAAACGATCACTCATCGTGCAAATCTCGTGGGGGATCTCAAGGAATGTATTTTGCTTTTACTTTGGCTTTTTTTTTGTTCAACGTATGATGATAACCGCAGAGTGGGGTGGGGGGAGTCGTTGACTTCTCATGATAGTACCGTGATACCTCAGCTTACGAACTTAATTGGTTCCCAGAAAGGGTGTGTAAGGTGAAAAGTTCGTCTGCCAAACATTTATTTGCCATAAGAAACCATTAAAAATAAGAATAATCCATTTCCAGGTCCCCATAAAACATACTTTTCTACTAAACAAGCCTTAAAACTACACAAAATATACCTTATTTTATATATAATAAATGTGCTATTGTATTGTAATTAACGAAATAAACTGTACTGTGTAATAAAGTTTCATTTACCTTTGTGATGGTCGTTGATGTAGTTTCCACTTGATATCTGAATGAAATTTGCCGTTCTTTCTCAGCGATAATACCCTCACACACTGTCCCCTGCTAGCTGCTTTTCGTTAATCCAAATTGACAGAAGTTTTTCAACCTCTTCTACTGCCTGAGACCGTTGCTTAGACAACACAGAAACACCCTTAGCCGCACGTAGCAATGATCGACTTAGCATACTGGTAGTGGGACGCTAAGTCACACAAACTCATACCTCGTTCGTGTTTTTCGATGATCTCCTTCTTGTGCTCTACCGTAATTTTCTTTTGTGTCCTCTTCGGCTTAACATTAGCCTGTTGTGGGGTCTTTTTCCGTCCCAAAAAAAGCAAAAGTATCCATTAGATAACAAACTACGTCTGCACTGAGTGTACGCAAAGAAAGTGGGTGTGGAAAACTAGTCCGCCACCCACCATGGCACTATATGACCGTGTGGTTTGGTGTTCTTCCGCCAGAAACTAGTCCGCCAGCCATTATGGCGCTTCGTGTGTTTCCCGAAAACTAGTTCGTATGCCAAGATTATATTCTCGCAAATTTAATGTTTGTAAAATGAAAAGTTCGTAAACTAAAGTGTTCGTAAACTGAGGTATCACTATGTATCAAGCCCTGTAGCAGGAAAAGGTTCTTCGGAGGGTGGAGGGGAGTCCACTTGGCCACTAGTAAACTCTCCATAGCAGGTGTTGTGAGTGGGTACCTCTGTCAGATTCATTTTCACGTTAGCACCCCAACCCCCCATTGCTGTAAAAACACTCGTTTCAGCAACAACAGATTAGCAGAGAGCCCCCTAATGGAGTAATTACAGCAAGCCAAACATCTATTTTTCACCTGTGCTCTGCCATTATTCTCTGTCTCCCTATAGCCACTCTATTGGAAGTCACTTACTTGCCTTACAATGACTTATCATTGACTGCCATTTAGACGATCCAAAGCAATTTGTCTTTTTTTTTTTTTTTTTTGCCGGCCGGCTAGCCTCGTAGCAACGAACAATCTTTCTCTATCCACTTTATGAAACATTCATGGGCAAAAGTGTATGAGGAAACCCTCCACAAAACACACATGCATGTCTTAACAGATACTATAAAGGTGATAGACAATGAAAATAATGTAGCCAGTCTGGTTAAATGCCTTAGGGATGGGGTGTAGGGGTGAGGCGGGGGGATCTCTTCCATGAAACAAATGTGTTAAATAGGTCCTGTGGCTGTTAGTGTATCTGATGATTGCGGTTACAAACAAACTACAAGTCTTAATGCTGCCCATGTGCATTTGAAAGGTAGCCTATTTGCCGTAATTGCATGTGACAAAATACAGAAAAAAAAATGACGCATGTTAATGGAATGTGTTCCAAAATATTAGCCAGGAGCTCAAATGATCTGAACACATTCACTGCCAGATAAAAATGTATCCACTCCAGTGCCAGGGTTTTTGTCATTGTCACAGAAATTGCAGGAACCAAAGAATCCCAGAATATCAGACTCGGAAAGTGAAAGTGAAAACATAAAAACTAAAGTCTTATATGCATAATAGAAATGTCAAAAGACTGAAACGTATAACTGCGCAAAAATGTTTCATAAAAAGAACTGTACATAGTGCAAGTATAAAAGAACAATGTAATTTTAATTACATATCTAAAATATAGATTTTTAGGACTACATAAACATTTAATGTAGCGTAAAAAACCTGAGACTCTCTTCTTTTCAAAAAAAGAGTTAATTCCTAATTTATATGGGCCTTGAGTTATGTGATCTTGAAATGGGACGACTGTTCAAAATACAGTGCAATACATACATATTGATTTATATAGCGCTTTAACAACAGTTGCAGCTGTAACAAAGCGCTAACATGGATACGAGGCAAATGCTTGGAGGGAAAAACATTGCTAGAAGTCTGACCATCGCTTTATTGTCACCCCTGGCAAGGAAAAAACATCCAATGAAAAAATTCGGGAATGATGCTCCACGTCATGCTTTTTAATTCCCGAATGAATTCGTGAACGGCAGTAAATGAATTAATATTCCATGATGTGTAATAATGTCTTAGTAGTTTTACGTAATGCTATATACTGCTACTTGACAATACATGTACAGTAAACACGTTTAATTAATATCACTGTGATTCATGTTATAATTTTGTGTTTATAACAAAGTGAAAGGTTTGATTCCCGGCGTGAGTACAAATTAACACTGCATTCAAGAAATTAGCAAGTGCATAACAACGATATTGTCATAAAAATAAGGTTTCGCAAGCCTTCGCGAAGCCTCGCGAGGCTTCAGGATTTAGTCTCTCTCATTGCTTAACCCAATGACAAATAACCACGATTCTTTTTCTTGCACTGATAATCAGGACACCTTCAACATTTCTCACCGGCTCCGAGTGAGGACCATTAATCCTCCCACGATGGCGCCGATAAATTCTGACTTTAGAGTAATGGCCTTGACACCTTCCAAAAAGTGCGTCAGAATGGAAGCAATTAAAAAAAGCACTACTCATTATAACGTGTGTGTACATATATATTTTTTACATGTCACATCTGTCTGTGTCATCTGCCAGTTTTAAAGGACAACCGACATCACTTTTTTGTTTCCTGACATCAGAAAAACATTTTACAGCATCTAAAATACCCAAGACACGCAGTATGATATATTTAGTCAAATGCAAAACACCAATAAAAATGGCTTAACGTGTCCAAAATCTGCAAAAAAAAATGAACCTGGAAGTGGCCAGTTTCAGAAGGTCCCGCCCCCTTGTTCGTGGCGTCACCCCAAGACGTCTTGCCTTGCTGGAGAATTAAAACAATGGCTTCAGATTCAGAGAATATGATTTCTTGTTACTCATCCAGTTATGAATATGATTGAAATAGTTCTGAAGAGGAAAGCATACATGTTTGCAATTGATTAAATAATTTATTCCGTGCCATTTTGAGGCAATAGGGGGAGAAAATGTACCACTAAAAATAGGCAGAAAATGGCGACAAAGCTCCGCGTAAGGAATTAATCAGCCCGTTTCCACAGGCTGATTAATTCCTTACACGGAGCTTTGTCGCCGTCTTCTGCCTCTTTTTGGTGCAACACGAGTTTTCAGACCAAACAAGTACAGCAAAATGCATTGACGTGATGGAAGGTCTTCTACAATGTGTCCTTTTTTCGATCAGGGGCGTTCCTTCAGTGACGTAGGGTGAAGACTTGTCACCAACTCAAAAACAAGACTTCCGGAATATTCAGCGCAAGTCTGAAAATGTAAAATATAGCTATATGTGGTGGAATCTTTGTAAAATACGCTCAGTAGAAGTCATTTGAAGCCATTTTACAAATTATGGACACAACTTGTCCGGAGATGTCGGTTGTCCTTTAATAGACCGATAAATGGAATTATGTTTTGGGTAATGAAAAGTGATGTTGATGTTGACATATTACCAGAAAAAAAACTCACCATGTGATCCACAGTCTTAGACTACAGCAATGTTTCCATCAAAAGGGCCCCGGGCCCCCGAGTTTCAAATCCCCTCCAAAGTCCGTTTTGGCTACTCTTTGTTAGGCTTGTTGGCATTGTGACCCCATGCTTTCTCAGACTTTGAACTCAAAGCTCTGGGAAAGCCGTATTGCTACTTTAAACACATTATCAGTGGACTTAGGTTTTAAGAATATCACTAATCATCTTAAGGTTTTAGTGTGGCAGTGTGGCAACGTCATCAAAGCCTTTGTCTGTCCATTCACCGGCTTGGGACACTGTAAGAACAGTGGAATACACACAAATGTAATTAGGACTACTTTTTTTTACGGCTAAGTATACCTTTAGAGCTTTAAATAAATAGAAATGAACTTTATTATTATCTATTTTCTATCTATTAGCTATCTATCTATCGAGCTATTAGCTGTCTTTTAGCTAGCTAGCTTTCTATCTATTTGAGTTACTTAGCTATCTATCTAGCTAGCTATCTATTTGATATCTATTGGCTATCTTTTAGCTATCGATTGATCTAGCTACCTATCCGGTGACTGTAAAGTGTCCTTCAGAGTTTTGAAAGGTGCTTAGAAATTAACTGTATTATTATTATTATTATTATTATTATTATTATTATTATTATTATTATTATTATTATTATCTATTTGCTATTTATTAGCTTTCTATCTATCGAGCTATTAGCTAGCTTTCTATCTATTTGAGTTACTTAGCTATCTATTTAATTAACTATCTATCCAGCTATCTATTGGCTATCTATTGATCTCACTACCTATCTTGTGACTGCAAAGTGTCCTTGAGAGTTTTGAAAGGCGCTTAGAAATGAAGTGTATTTTTATTATCTATTTGCTATCTATTAGGTATCTATCGAGCTATTAGCTGTCTGTTAGCTAGTTAGCTTTGTATCCATTTCAGTTACTTCGCTAACTATTTATCTAGCTATCTATCTAGCTAGCTAGCTATTTGATATCTATTGGCTATCTATTGATCTCACTACCTATCGTGTGACTGTTAAGTGTCCTTGAGAGTTTTGAAAGGCGCTTAGAAATGGAATGTGTTATTATTTTTATTATTATTATTATTATCTATTTGCTATCTATTAGCTATCTAGCTAGCTATCGAGCTATTAGCTGTCTATTAGCTAGCTATCTTTCTATCTATTTGAGTTACTTAGCTATCTATTTATCTAGCTATCTATCTAACTAGCTAGCTATTTGATATCTATTGGCTATCTATTAGCTATCAATTGATCTACCTACCTATCCTGTGACTGTAAAGTGTCCTCGAGAGTTTTGAAAGGCGCTTAGAAAATGAAATGTATTATTATTTAGAAATTTAAATCTGCGCCAGTACTTTCCATTAAACGTCAATGTTACTAAACATATTTACAATGACTCAATTTCAGTCAACATCCAAGACCCCGAAACCTCTTTTTTTGGTTCTTATCATCAACATTGTAAATCAAGCGCACCAAGATTTAAATAAAAAAATGCATTGTTTTATTAGCAAACCTCAAACCGCAGCTTTCATTAAGTTCATTTGCGAGGTTAAGATTTTTGCCGACACAGCAGCGACGTATCATCCCGTGAGTCTTTAATGAATAATAAATGTCTAAATATATGTACTGGTTTTAAAGACTGAAGCATATGTGGCCTGCTTAGTATATAATGCTTGTATGTAATTACAGTCGTGTAAGGTCGGCAAATGGCGGCGCTGCCTCCGATGCCCTCATATCTGTTGTAAACAAGCTGCAAACCCAGTCCCCCAACGCCTTGTTTATCATCTCAGGGGACTTCAATCACATTTCCCTGAAATTCTCCCTCCCAACATTCACACAGTATGTAACTTGTGCCACCAGAGACAATAACATATTGGACCTATTTTATTCAAACGCCAAGGATGCATACAAACCCTCCCCCCTCCCCCCTCTCGGAAGAGCAGACCACAATATGGTTTATCTCCAGCCTGTGTACAAACCCCTTGTCCAGAGGCAACCAGCTGTGACCCGCACGATCAAAAGATGGTCCACAGAAGCTGAAGAAGCTCTGCGGGACTGTTTTGATTCAACCAGGTGGGAGCTCTTTACTGAGATTCATGGGGAAGACATTGACTCACTCACCAACACCATCACAGACTACATTAACTTTTGTGAACAAAACACCGTACCCACCAGGACTGTGCGGTGTTTTGCCAACAACAAACCATGGATTAATCCCGACATAAAAGTCCTCCTGAAGGAGAAGAAAAGGGCTTTTGTGTCGGGCAACAGAGAGGAACTGAAGGCCGTGCAGATCCAACTGAGGAGGAAGATCAGAGAGGGGAAGAAGGCCTACAGGATGAAAATGGAGGAGCAGCTGCAAGCCAGCAATGTCGCTGGTGTCTGGAAGGGCCTGAAAAACATCTCAGGCCACAAAAGCCCAGTGACATTGAACGAAAAAGACAAGGACTGGGCAGATGAAATCAACCGCTTTTTCAATCGGTTTGACAAGACGCCAGCCGCCCCCGGCCCACCGTCAACTTCACCTGTAGCTGCACCTGCACCAACTCTCACTGTGGCCTTACCCTCCCTGCCCCCTCTCACGACCAGCTTTCCGCAACCAACAACTGCCCTCCCAACCGTTGCCACACCCTCAACCGCCACTCTGCCTCCTGGTTCCTGCCTGTCTGTCACAACTGCGCAGGTGAGGAACCAACTGAGGAGGATGAAGGTGAGGAAGGCAGCAGGTCCGGATGACATCAGTTCCCGACTCCTCAAGACCTGCTCCGACCAGCTGTGTGACATTGTCCAGCACTTGTTCAACCTGAGCCTGAAGCTGGGCAGAGTTCCACAGCTGTGGAAAACGTCATGCCTGGTCCCAGTGCCCAAGATTGCCAACCCCAAAGAGCTCAACAGCTACAGACCGGTGGCGCTGACGTCTCACCTGATGAAGACGCTGGAGAGACTCGTCCTCGCCCACCTGCGACCGCTGGCAAGCTCATCGCTGGACCCGCTGCAGTTTGCCTACCAGCCCAGCATCGGTGTGGAGGATGCCATCATCTACCTCCTCCATACGGCGTTGCTGCACCTGGAGAATGCTGGGAGCACGGTGAGGATCACATTCTTCGATTTCTCCAGTGCCTTCAACACCATCCAGCCCAGTCTACTGGGGGACAAGCTGCAGCATGCCGGAGTCGACCATCACCTCACATCCTGGATTACAGACTACCTCACAAACAGGCCACAGTACGTGAGGGTAAAGAACTGTGAGTCGGACAGGCTTCTCTGCAGCACCGGAGCGCCGCAGGGAACAGTCCTGGCTCCATTCCTCTTCACCCTCTACACCTCGGACTTCAACTACAACACCCCAACCTGCCACCTTCAGAAGTTCTCTGACGACTCAGCTATTGTCGGCCTCATTACAGAGGGAGACGATAGGGAGTACAGGGGACTGACAAAGGACTTTGTGGACTGGTGCCAGCAGAATCACCTCCAGATCAACACTGGCAAAACCAAGGAGCTGGTGGTGGATTTCTGCAGGAAACAATCGTCACCTGCACCATTGAACATCCAGGGTTCGGACATTGAGAGGGTGACCTCCTACAAGTACCTGGGTGTTACTCTCAACAATAAACTGGACTGGACAACAAACACGGATGCCCTAATCAAAAAGGGACAGAGTCGCCTCTTCCTCCTCAGGAAACTGAGGTCTTTTGGAGTTATGATGTATTCATTTTTTTTAATACTGTGGTTTTTAATGGTTTAAACTTGCATCAACAAAGACCTCCGATATATGAAGTAAATGTCGCGGCTTGAAATTCAAGCGGATTTATGTGTGACAGGAGATCTCCTTTCGGCAGTAGATTCTACAGCTTCATGTTTGCTTCCAACATTTAGCTTGTAGAAGTTGTTCACATTCCACCATGATGAAAAGGATGCTCCACTGGTGAAAAGGATGCTTTGATCCTCTCCTCTGCTTCATACAACACAGAGGGTGCAGAAAGTGCTGAGGATTGAATAACTGTCGGTGTCTTGTGTTTTTGTTGTTTTGTCTTCAAGATTGTGCCTCAAGAGTGGCTGCCTTTACCGCAGCTTCTGTATTTTGTTTTTCTACTTCTTCCTTTCCTTTCCTCTGACTTTCATCACTTTGCTGCTGTGAAATGTATGTCTCCACTGCAAGACTAGTAAAGGCTAATGCACAGGTGTCAAAGTCAAGGCCCGGGGGCCAAATCCGGCCCGCCACATCATTTTTTTTCGGCCCACGAAAGCAAATCAAACTTGTTAAATTCCATGATGATTGCTAAAATCTGAGCCAAAATTTCATATTTTTGGATGTCAACCACAATAAGTCATTATTCTTGACTTCAGATTTGAAAACGAGTTATTCATTAATTTGCTGTGTGCTCTATATGTAATATTTGAAGGGATTTAAACATTCTAATGGGTTCCCAAAATTCATAACGGCCCTCGAGAGGAAACCATAACTACAATGTGGCCCGCGGCAAAAAATGACTTTGACACCCCTGGGCTAATGTAATCCAATATCACAACACGTGTCTATTAGTTTTGCTCCTTGTGAAAACTTCTAGCTGGTTATTTAGCTAGCTATCTATTTTCTATTTTGCTAGCTAGCTGGCTATCTAGCTATCTATTATCTAGCTAGCTAGCTTTCTATCTATTTGCCTTACCTCCGGATTGAGTGAACACTGGCGCGTGTGGCTGCCGCTGCTCACCCACAGGAAAACTTATCTTGTGACCTTGAGAGTTTTGAAAGGCGCTTATAAATGAAATGTATTATAATTATTATTTAATTGTGTCAGTGGCTATTAAATCACCCCTTAGTGGATCAAGGAAAAAAAATTGTCAAATTAATTTCAGATATGTTCCTAAGCCTTTTATTTGAGTGCTTACATTTCACAATGCAAAAATGACTTAGTAGCGTACAGAGCCTGTGCGGTCGGCAATGAAACGTTCCAAGGGAATCTTTGCGTTAAGCCGTTGGTCGTTTACTCGCGTGATCACAACTGCTCATCTTTTTTTGGTCGGCACTTTACCAAAAATGTGTTTGCACATGTGATTGCATAGCGATCTGTTTTGTGCCCCCACGGTTCCTCTGAAAGCTCCTCAATCTCATCACCCCCCCACCACCACCACCTCTTCCACCCCGCAACAGGCCCGCCCGTGATTGCGATTTGGCACCTTGAATCACATTGTCTTCATCTGGAAATATTTCAGCCGCATTTGGGGGGGGGGGGTGAGGGATAAAGGAGGAGAGGGTAAAAACACACCCTGTTGTGTGAATCCTAGAGAAGGCCTTGAACCCTGCCATTCATCCCTTTCACTTCATCAGCTGAGTCTAATTGCCAGAGAGGACAGAATACCCAGGGCCCAATTGTTCTTTATCCTCTTTGGAGCCTCTGAGGCATGAAAAGCGAAAGGCCCGCTTTTGATCTTTTTTTTTTTTTCGTTTTTTTTTTTTTCTTCTTCTATCATCCCCTACTATCCTCTCCCTCAGAGTGGTCCACTCCTTTTCAGACGGTGCCCCCTTCTTCATCCACACTAAATCATTATCAAGCTCTGCCTCGTCAAATAATGGCGGGTATGGGAGGTCATGATGGGAAGGGCCAGAGGTCCGTCGGGGTGGCCGCTAGGACGCGCTGGCGCTCCCCAACTCATCTCCAAGGCATGCTTCTTAGTGCCGACTACCTTTATAGACCTTGACCCCGGTTTTCGTTTGCCTGTCCTAATGAGACCCTCTCATGCGTCCCCAGCAATGGAGGGCTCGCAATGGCGGGGTTGCGAGGCCAAAGTACAATGAGACGGAGCACTGTGCTCAGACAACAGCGCATCTGTGCTATCTTATTAAAGCTTTTGGAAAGGAGCTCATGCGTCTCAGCGTCCCATAGGCGCTGAGAGCAGGTCTATTGACACCTACTTGTCCTTTGCGGTCAACACCTTTCAGTCAGTAGGCAGGCACACCCAAGCTCTCATCGCTAATAATTCTTCGCGGGGTATTTAGCGACGCTTAGTGCTTAACTTGGTTAGCATGGGGATGAAGAATGCGTTTTTTTTTTTTGTTTTTTTTGTGGAGATGAAAAACTCTTGGGAAGTAGTGAAATGACGTGCAGTGTCAAAGACCTCCCCCCTCTCTTCCCGCCTCTCCTGACAAAAGCAAACATTACTTGTATCAAAAGAACGCAGGGGGCTACCAACGCCTCTCCTGATGCTTTAAAGAAAATTATTTCTTTTCTTCAAATAGATTCAAAAGCATGTTTTTTTTTTCCCCAATCAGAATTTTTTTTCCACCCCTGCCCTTAGGTATTGGCCCTTGGTACTCATCCCACTCTCAGAAATGTGTCAAAGCGTGACGACTAAAATGGCACTTTGGTGATTAAAGCAAAATGTGCGAGAAATAACGAGACCGCCCAACCTAGCTAACTAGCAAACAAAAGCAACAGCGGGACACACTACGAAGATTCGAACAAAGTGACAAAAAAAAAAAAAAAAAAACACAAGTAGCCCCAACAAAAACCTTAAAGCAATCATGTTACGCACGCCTAACATCTGAGCACTGCGCCAGAACAAAGCTGTGTTGCTGTCAGCGCATCGATCTGCTCCTGAAGCAGCATGTTCACACACACACACACACACACACACACACACACACACACACACACACACACACACACACACACACACACACACACACACACACACACACACACACACACACACACACACACACACACACACACACACACACACACACACACACACACACACACACACACACACACACACACACACACACACACTTTTAGCTCTCTGATTGCTCCCTGCTTCTCACCCCCCCCCCCCATCCAACACACTACCTCGGGCCTCAAACGCTCCTCTCTCAGGCTGCTCCTCCAGAATGTTCTTATTGATCTGGCCTACTTCGCCGCCGTTAACTCGCCGATAGAGACGGGCCGAGTGATTCCAACAGCACGAGCGCTGATGTCTGGTTAACAATGTTGAAAAGAAAATATTTTCAAAATCTGATTTTGTCACGGTGGTACAAGTTGAAGAAACCAATTTGCCAACTGCCGTCCGTTCTAGTTATCTGTTGGAAGCTTTTGGTTTTGCCAGGCAAGAAGCTGAAAGGGTAAAAGTAGTTGAAGAGGTTTTTGTTTGAAGCGTAAAATAAAAAGATTGCATGTACAAATATAAACTAAAAAGTAGGATCTAAATGCTAGTACCCGATCATAACAAAGTATGCACCAAAATAATGAGAGATTTTTTTTAACTCATTCATTGGATGAGATGCGCTTGACGTCTGGCGAATACCTGGTGACCCTTTGGCAAATGTTTGTGACCTTGAATGAACTCTGATGAGAAGGCAACTTTCCTTTCTGTCGCAAACAGTCGTTGGTCACTGCAATATGGGTTTTAACTCGAATGGTGCCTCTGCTAGCCAAGAACTGAACCGCATTTTGCCTCATTTGCCTTGAGATGTAAATAATCCACAATGAGCTCCACGCAGTCCAACAGATTATTGATCGTATGACCACCGCTCATACCGTTGTGTTTTTGTCACCTTATGGTTAACTGCGACCTCCAACTACAGTGATACCTTGGCTTACGAACGTAATTGGTTCCCAGACAGTGTGTGTAAGGTGGAAAGTGTATATCCCCAAAATTAATTTACCTTTGTGACGGTTGTTAATGGCTTGATGGAATGGAGTGGCCGGTTTCATCAGCATTAAACACTTGATGAGGAATGTAGCCTTCTTCTTTCACCATCTTGAGGAATGATCCCTTGTAGCTGCTTTCTCTGCGATTATTTTACCTTGTTCCTCATCAATTGTGTTCTGTTTATCTGGGTTGATAGCTTTTTGAATCAAGTGTACAGATGGCTAGTGTGGGTTATTTGTGGAGCCTGATTGATGGAATTTTAACCTTGCAGTCTACACTCTGCCTTTGAACTATCAAAGTTGAAACGAGTCCAAATTTCACTGTTTTCCATCCATTTTGTCACTCTCTCTCTGTCGTCTGCCTGTCTCTGTTTAAACCACCTCCCCTCACTGCTGCGTTCTTGACCAATCACGTGGCTTTAACCGAAGGCTGGGGGCGGGGAATAAAGGACCAAACTTGTTAGGAGAACGGGCTCGTTTGTGACCGACACATCAATCATTGTGGCAGCTCCATGTGTAAAAAAAATGTCAAAGAAATGACAAAAAAATGTCGGCTGCCATTTTCTTATAAGGAGAATGGCTTCACTCTCTCTCTGTCTGTAACCCCCCTCTCACTGCTGCGTTCTTGACCAATCACGTGGCTTTAACCGATGACTGGGGGCGAGGAATAGAGGACCAAAACCAGCCAGCTGCCATTTTCTTTTTCGGAGAAGGGGCTCGTTTGCGAACGACACATCACTCATTGTGGCAACTCCGTGTGTTTCTCGAAAAATAGTTGTACGGCAATGTAAAATTTTCATACATTTAACGTTCGTAAACCGGAAAGTTCGTCAGCCAAGGGGTTCGTAAACCGAGGTATCACTGTATATTAAACTTTTTCTTAAAGTTTTCTTATATCGAATATAATACAACTTAACTTTTTATGACTTAACTAAGATCGGATTTTGCTCAACGATTTTCGATCGTGATCGTGTTGGGATATACCATGGCATACCATGAGAGTCATTTTTCACACTAAGGCTATTTCTCCACAAATTAACAGAGAAATAAAACTGTCTCTTGTGAGTGATTAAATTATATGTCAGTTTGAGTCCACTTCCCCCCCCCCACACCTCCCACCAGCATCTTTAGTGCTGTCATGTTCACAGCATTCCATGTGGGAGGGTCTGCTGATAAGCGAGCCATCTGTAGTGGGCTGCCGAATGACATGCTGTAAAGCGAGATTTGAGAGTGTGGAGAGACTTGACTTGACAAATGTTGGCACGTAATGAGACAGAAGGGAGTTTCAAAAAAAAAAAAAAGCAGAAGTCTGTCCAGAGATAAACAATTAGATTTGTCCCAGAGGTAAAGGCCAGTCAAAGCAAGGACTCTCAGACTAACAAAATCAATATGGCTTCCAGTAAGAAGGGCCCTGGGTACGCCTGGGATGATGAGGTTATCATTCCTTCCTCACATTGACACGCAAACAGAATTGGGGGTAACAATTATCGCTAATTAAAAATGATTGTTTGCTAATACGCGCTACATGTACACCTTGCCGCCTGTACAGTAAATGAACTGTTTACACCAGTCCCGAAATGAACTTACAGCTCCAAACGCAGCGAGCAATGGTTTTAAAATTGCGACAAATTATTTCTGTTTGCCTTCTGTTCTACATATCTGGCCTGCTAGCTAGCTATCTAGCTGGCTAGCTATCTATTCACTATCCAGCTGGCTCGCTATCTAGCTAGGTATCTGTTGGCTATTGATTGGCTAGCTAGCTAGCTATCTATCTATTTGAGTTACTTCCGGGTGGGATGAGCGCTGGCACGTGTGGCTGCCCCTGCTCACCCGCAGAAAATCTGATCCTGTGACTGTAAAGTTACCTTGAGAGTTTTGAAAGGCGCTTAGAAATGAAATGTATTATTATTATTATTATTATTATTATTATTAGTAGTAGTAGTAGTAGTAGTATTCTTAGTCTTAGTCTTAGTGTTATTAGTGTTAGTATTAGAATTAGTATTAGTATTATTACAGTGAAGCAAATTCAAATCAGAAAACGTCAAATTGACCCAAGAACATGCATACCCATGAAATTTATTTATTTATTTATTTATTTATTTATTTATTTATTTATTTATTTATTTATTGCTGGCATCTGCACGGTAATCAAGCTTACCAAATCAGGTGCCGAATCAATGAATGAATTAATAAATAGATTGTGTCATCGACTAATGGCTGCCTATTTATTCAAATGATCTGAAATGTTGACTTAATGTGTCGAATGGGTTTCAGCAGAAATGTTAGTTTAGTTTCATGTTATGCTGAGTGTTTTTTGAATGACATTCAGTTGCGACAAAAGGACAGTTTGTGTCATACTGGAACACACAGTCAACTCAAAGGAAATTTCAATAAAATGCATCAACTACAAAGCAAATATGGATGCTACACCAACAATTCGAAGAAGGGAACATGTATGCATTTTATGCATCTTTGGGATTAAGAAGATTTTGTGAAATGGGTTACAAAAGTCTAAAATGTTGCCTAACCCCGACATTTGAACCACTTGTTATTTAATAAAAATATGCTGGATTGTACATTGCAAATGTATTTCCCAAACTGATAAATTTTCAAATGGGTGTATACGACAGATATCGAAAAATAAATGGAAATGATTTGATACATAATCAGAGACATCAGAGTAATCCCAATGTAATGTTCAAGACCATTGTTGGTATTACGTGAAAAATGACTGCCAAATGGGATGGCAAATCTCCCACACGCTCTCGCCATCCAACCATATTCCCCTGAGACGCGTGTCTCGCATTATCTGACAAACCAAATACGGGAGCTTTCGTAGACTTTACACTTTCTTCCTTTTCAGCCAAAAAGAAAAGAGGGTAAGGGGGGGGGGGGCAGATTTTGAATAGAGTGCTGATTCTTTATGCAGAGCCGAGTCGCGCCACCTTCCAGAATAAGAGAGATGGCGATCCCTAATAATACAGAGCCATACAATGGTTCTGACAGGCGAGCAATAAAGCAATCAGGGTCCTCGGCATTCCAAATCTCTTTTACCGCCCACCCTCTAACAGACTGTGAGATGGACGGCTGACCCGTGAGCTGTCAATCATGCCGGATACCTGCTGGAGCCTGATCAGGGGGGAGCCGAGGGCACCAGTCCATCAGATCTGTTTTCGCACTCTGCACACTGACATTGCGAACATAACCAAAGACCTACCATCTAACTCTTAATTAGAAGATACGTATGGGGCCTTTTTTTGAGGTATGTGTGTGGGGGGGTTCTTATTTGAAATTGGAATGGGGGCGGGGTCACAAATATAATCCCAGTGAGAGTGCCGGTAACCTTCTTCCATGGTTTGGGAATCACTCCTTGATCTATCATGCTGTTTTGTCCAAGATGAGATCTCTCTGTTTTGCCTCTCAATGTGTTCTTCTGTCATTGTATACAGTGATACCTCAGTTTCCGAACTTAATTGGTTGCCAGACAGTGTAAGGCGAAAATGGTGTCTTCCAAACATTAATTCCCCATAGTAAACCATTAGAAATGACAATCATCTGTTTCCAGGTCTCCATAAAACATAATTTTCTACTAAATAAGCCTTAAAACTACACAAAATATACCTTATTTTCTGTATAATAAACGTGCTATTGTATTGTAATTGTATTTGTATTGTTCTGTCCCCTGATAGCTGCTTTTCATTAATCCAAATCTACAGAAGTTTTTCAACCTCTTCTATTGCCTGAGACCGTTGCTTCGACAACACAGAAACACCCTTAGCCACACGTAGCAAAGTTTGACTTTGCGTGCTTGTACCGGGACGCTAAGTCACACAAACGCACACCTCGTTCTTGTTTCTCGATGATCTTCTTCTGCGTGATTGTCATTTTGTTTGGTGTCCTCTTCGGCTGAACACTAGCCTGTGGTGGGGTCTATTTCGGTCCCATTATAGCAAATGTATCCTTGACCACAAACCACGTATGCCTCATATGCACTCAGAGAAAGGGTGTTTGGAAAAGTAATTCGGCAGCCACGGTGGCGCTGTTCCGCCGTGTGATTTGGTGTTCTTCCGCCAAAAACTAGTCCGCCAGACATTGTGGCGCTCCATGTGTTTCCCGAAAACTAGTTTGTATGCTAAGATTATATTCTCGCAAATTTAATGTTTGCAAGGTGAAAAGTTTGTTAGCTAAAGTGTTTGTAAGCCGAGGTATTAGTGTACGCGCTATGCATAGTCTTTAATGGGTACTGAGGCTTATGGGGGAGCGTGGAAGGAAAACCCGGGCGTCGGGGGTGTAATTCGGGTTCATTAGCTGTTTGTAGCTCTCCTCAGCTAGTAGATCTCCATAATATTGTGGTTAGTTAATAGCTTTCTGGTGTTTCCTCTTGGGTCTTCCTGTCTGTGGGCCGACTGCTAGAACTCCTCCGCTCTTGCTTTTTTCTCCTCAAGAAGGCGGTTTTGTGTTCTGCTGCCTAGTATTGACAACTTGCTTTAGCTGCTCGCACGGTAGCCAAGATTGCCAACAGCCTGGCCACATGGACTCACATGAAAGAAATAAAAAATGGCTTCACACAAAACATGTTCAATCTAACATTCTGTCTATCAGATGACTTAGAAATGCTTTTGCGCAAAGCAATCTGTGGCAGGGTTTTTGACAAAAAAGTGGTGGCGTGTTGACGTGCTGCTTCACTCATCATTACCAAGTCATTGATTTATTTCTGGGAATGAAATAATTCATTTGGTCTTGGGCTAAAGTGATTACCGACAGTGATCCCTCAGTTTAGGAACGCTGTAGCTCACAAATTTTTCGCCTCATGAAGATTAAATTTGCGATAATATAATCTTGGCATACAAACTAGTAGTGGCGGACGCACCAAATCACACAGCGCCACGGTGGCTGGCGGATTCTTTTTCTGAGGATGAACACCAAACTACACGGTCGAACAGCGCCATGGTGGCTGGCAGACTACTTTTTATCAACCCCTTTCTTTGAGTGCAGATGTGGTTTGTTATTGAGTGGAGTACTTTTGCTATTATGGGACCAAAAAAGACCACACCACAGGCTAGTGTTAAGCCGAAGAGGACAAAAAAGAAAATTATGGTTGAGCAGAAGAAGGAGATCATCGAAAAAAACGAACGAGGTGTACATTTGTATGACTTAGCGTCCCACTACCAGTATGCAAACATTGTGTGGCTAAGGGTGTTTCTGTGTTGTCGAGGCAACGGTCTCAGGCAATAGAAGAGGTTGAAAAACTTCTGTTGATTTGGTTTAACGAAAATCAGCTAGCAGGGGACAGTGTGAGTGAGGGTATTATCGCCGAGAAAGCACGACAACTTCACTCGGATATCATAAAGAGGCAACTCCATCAATGACCATCACAAAGGTAATTAAAACAACTTTATTTTCAAGTACACTTTATTTCTTTAGCTACAATACAATAGTACATTTATTATACATAACATAAGGTTTATTTTCTGTAGTTTTAAGGCTTGTTTAGTAGAAAATTAACTTTTATGGGGATCTAGGAACGGATTATTCTCATTTTAATGGTTTCCTATGGGAAATTAATTTTTGGGATACACACTTTTCACCTTACACTTTCTGGGAACCAATTAAGTTCGTGAGCTGAGGTATCACTGTACCTGATATATTTTGTGTGCAAATGAAACATTCTTAGATCTCCATTTTGAATCTTTTTTTTTTCGTTGTAATTATTTATTTATTGGTATTCCAAAATGGTTTTGAATCGCTGGTGACCAGCCTTCTCTTTACCTGTCGCGACGACGTTGCAAATTATTTCTTGTAGATTCCTAAAAAAGTAAATTATACCATCAAACTTTATACACATGTTGTCTTCAGGCTTTTTGACTCTCATAATCCGAGGACATGGAAAAGGCAGCTGCTGTCCTTTTTTAAGCTGTACGTCACGGGTGTCAAAGTCAAGCCAAATCTGGGCCGCCACATCATTTTATTCAGCCCGCGAATGCAAATCAAGCATGTCAAGTGTCATGATACTTGCTGAAGTCTCAATCAAAATTTCAAATTGTCCAATGTAAACCACAATAATGGTCATGATTATTGATTTCAGATTTGTAAACTAGTTATTCAGTAATTTGTTGTGCGTTCTGCATGTAATATGTGGAGAGGATGAAACATTCTCATAGCTTTTCCAAATTCAGGAAACCGTAACTACTATGTGGCCCACGGGAAAAACAATACTTTAACACCCTTGATATAGATCAATAAATCAAGATTTTTTTTTAACCCAGAATGTTTTAGCTTTTACATTAATTTCAATCTCATTCTGAATAAATGTTATTTAGATGGCAAGAAATTCAAATTGTGTTGTAAATGGATGTCCGTCACAGTCAAGGTAGTTGGGGTAGTAGTGTAGTAGGTACAGACAAAATAATATATTCTTCTCTCTGTCAGACCTGTGAGCATTTTTCCTCTGCCGGCCAATTGCTGCCAATCTTGTTTTTCCTCTAATTTGGAAACTTAACCTAAGGCATCAAAACGCGAGTGTATTTGTCATTAGCCAAATGTGACAAATGCTGACCTCGCCGGCGTTGTTCAATTAGTTGTTTATATTCATCAACTCGTCTCATTTCAAGCGGGAAATTAATTCACTAAAAATACATAACGAGCCAACCCGTCAGGGTGCACTTTGCTTTTACGGACCACTCACTTCTTTTTCTTTTCGCCTTGCCGAAGCAATGGCGAACTCTAAACATGTTGCCTTTTTTATTGGCGGCTAATACATAAACGTGACATCGCTTCGGCCTCAAAGAAGCAAGCGCATGAGGCGTTGCCGGACCTTTGTGACCAGTGGCGTGTCATCCCTCACTTTGTCATGTTTAACTAAAACCAATACCCATTCAAAGCGGCATCCATCAGTATTAGTCGAGAACAATGACAGATTGCTTTCCTGCCACACTCAAAGCATCTGGATTCTTTCCCGACCCCACCCCACTTTCCTTCTTTTATTTATGGAAAACAGCCTGAATAACAGCTGGCCAATGGGAGTTTACAAGTTAATCAATTGTTTGTTAGTAGTCACGGCGATGCCCCATTGCAAACCATCTGCGAGCTAATATTCATTTACCATGCTAATTTTCCCACAGGCAGCAACATATCTTTTCATTTCAATGGTTTGTTCATGTTTTAGCCCTGTCCGAAATGTTCCGTTCGACTGCGTTCGGCATGTTCTGTGCAACTTGTTCAAACAACAACAGAGGTACAATATATCCCATTTAAAAGTTGGAGGAAGACAAACTTCCAGAGAAAAATGCGCGTGCGTCACCACGCACGTGGTCCGCATTCAAAAACAGTATTTTGTTTCGCTGAGTGATAGTTAGCGGTGTTTATATTGAACGCCTTACTTCCTGTTTAACTCATTCCCTGCCAGACAATGTTCCAAAATGTGTCCACTCCAGTGCCAGGGTTTTTGTCATTTTCTCTCAAATTGCAGGACCCATATAATATTGAGTTTTATGACTACATAAAAATTTAAAGCAGTGGAATAAACCTTAGTTTCTCAGACAAAAATAATTAATTCCTAAATTAAATGGATCTGGAGTTATATGAGCTTGAAATGAGGGCAGCTGTCCAAAATACAAAGCAATGCATACATATTGGTTTACATAGCACTTTACCAACAGCTGAAGCGGAAAAATAGTGCCAACATGGAAATAAGGGAAATTGTGCCCCCTTGTGGAAGGGAAAAACATTGCCCGAAGCCACGGCCAACGCTCTATCGTCACCCAAACAAGAAAAAAAGTTAATTCCGAAGTTATATGGATCTAGAGTTATTTGTATTTGGATTTACCTTGATTAGTCTCGCTGTGGAGAAATGTATCTGCGCTTCAAATGGGGGGGCGGCTGTACAAAAAGAAAATGCTGCCCCCTCATAGGAGGGAAAAACATTGCCAGAGGTTAGACCAGCACTTTATCGATGCCCCCGCGCTATAAAAAACAAAACTCGAGCAGGAATGGCAGTGAATGAGTTAATGATGTTTGCCTTTTATTTGTTTTCTCCCTCCATGGCGTTGTTTCCGTTTTCTTTTGTGGCCTTTTGCTTTTGGCGTGGTGAGCCACAAGCACCCAGGCCTCAAAACGTTAGGTCATGTGCGTCCATCGATATGAAGCCCGCGTGATTGCAACCTCAAAAACTTGAGCTTAATGTCACGCACCAGTTTCGATTGAATTGGATGTACCTTTATTCATCTCGCAGTGCAGACATTTACATTTCACAGCAGCAAAGGTATAAAAGAAAGAGGAAAGGAAAGAAAGAAGTAGAAAAAAACAAAATACAGCAGCTGCCGGAAAGGCAGCCATTCTCGCGGCGTCATCTTGAAGTTAAAAAAAAAAATACTAACTAACTAAATAACAAATACTATGACAACACAAAGACACAGAGAGTCATTCATTGTTCAGCACTTGCTGTGCCCTCTTTGTGACATGAAGCAGTTGTAAGGGTAAATATGATTAACACAACCGAAAAATCAAACATAGCAAACTTTGCCTATGATGGTCCATGTCATTTTTATCCCGCCCACAGCATTATCATCTCCAATAACTTGGAAACTGGAAACTCGTCAACACAGACTTGGAAGACTAATACCAATACAGTTTCAGTTTTTATCGAGATATTGTTTTGGGGTCCTTTTGACATCATTTTCTCCCCAACTTTGACAAATGTTTCAATCTAAGATGGTCAACCATCGAAAAATTTCGGGATGCATCATATCATTTTCGAAATGTCAAGCATCCAATTCCCATTTGCTTCTTGGGATAAAATGAAAACAGAAATGAAATAGTAAAATATCTGAAATGGAACGCGGCTCATTGGTCTCATTAGTCCTATTTTCTCCGTCCTGTCTTGGCAGCTTCAGGCCAACGTTGGGGAAAGGGCAGCATTTACAAGCACATTGTGGGCACTGGTATTCACCTCTCCTATTTGCTGTCTTCTGCACAACTACTTATTTATAATCCCACCAACCTCGCCGTGTTGCACTTGCCCAGATCCTCGCACTGGCATCACACGGTGAGGTCATTTCCCTCTGCACTTCTCCACCACTGCTCTTGCATTCCAACATGGCTCTAGGACAGCAGCTCCTGTACTACTCGAAATCACAAAGAGGCCCGGATCAGAGCCGATGCTGGATTGGATCCAGGCCTTCACAGTTTTGGGCAGCTGGGAAAAAGCCTATAATAAGTGAGAAACAATGAGAACTAGTGCGCCTCCCACGCTTTGTGCGAGGTTGATAAATTAAATGCTTCTATTGCTTTGCTGAAGACCACACTTGATCATTGCGATCAAGTCTTCATCTTTAAATTCAAAGGCCCAGTTTACGATTCAATACCTGTCACGTTTATGGTTTGTTGTCAATTTATACCAAATGTGTCTGTCATTTTTTTGCTGCGGGCCACATTGTAGTTAAGGTTTCCTCTCGAGGGCCGTTATGAATTTTGAGAAGCCATTAGAATGTTTCATCCCCTCCACATATTACATATAGAGTGCACAACAAATTAATAAATCACTAGTTTTCAAATCTGAAGTCAAGAATATTGACTGTTATTGTGCTTTACATCCAAAAATATGATTTTTTTTGTGAGGATTTTAGCAAGCATCATGGAATTTGAAGTTTGATTTGCTTTTGCGGGCCGAAAAAAATGATGTGCTGGGCCCCGGGCCTTGAGGTGTCAAAATCAAGGCCCGGGGGCCTTGACTGTATCATGATATAGCCTTGATATAGCGCTGTTCTTAACTAATTCACTGCCAGACGGAAAAAAATATGTCCACTCAAGTGCCAGGGTTTTTGTCATTGTGACTCAAATTCCAGGTTCCACAGACGATTAAGTTTTAGTACTAGATAAACATTCAGTGCAGCGTAAGAAACCCTAGACTATCTTCTTTCATCAGAAAAAAAAGTTAATTCCTAAATTATATGGGTCTGGAGTTATATGAGCTAGAAATGATGGCGGCTGTCCAAAATACAATGCAATAAGGTAGCTGGTGTGAGAGAAGAGGATGCACAAAACCGGGTTAGAAAGAGGACACTGATTCGCTGTGGCGACCCCTGAAAGGAAAAGCCGGAAGGAAAAGAAGACATACATTTTGGTTTATAGAGCGCTTTAACAACAGCTGGAACAAAGCGCTAACATGGAAAAAGGTAAAATGCTGACCCCTTGTGCAAGGGAAAACATTGCCAGAGATCTGGCCAGCGAACCCGTTCTCCTAAAAAGAAAATGGCAGCCGGCTTGTTTTGGTCCTCTATTCCCCGCCCCCAATCGTCGGTTAAAGCCACGTGATTGGTCAAGAACGCAGCAGTGAGGGGAGGTGGTTTAAACATTAAACAGACAGGCAGACGACAGAGAGAGTGACAAAATAGATAGAAAACAGTGACATTTGGACTTTGACTTTTGAACTTTGATAGTTCAAAGGCGGAATGTAGACTGCAACGTTAAAATTCCCATCAATCAGGCTACACAAATAACCCGCACTAGCCATCAGTTCAATTTGAAATGAAAACATGAGCAAGGGAACCAGCCATTAATGATGTTTCTACTGTGCCTGCTGGCATCTGTTGCTGTTTTAATATCTCCTTGAGACACTTTATGCAAAAAGCTATCCATTCTATCAAGCCATCAGCGACCATCACAAAGGTAAACAAAACAACTTTAGTGTACAGTACAGTTTATTTAATTATATTACAATTGCATATTTATTATGCATAAAATAAGGTATATTTTGTGTAGTTTTAAGGCTTAGAAAATTAGAAAGTAGAAAAGTATGTTTTATAGGGACCTGGGAACAGATTATTCTCATTTTAATGGTTTCCTATGGGATTTTTTTTTTGGGATACACACTTTTCGCCTTACACACTCTGTCTGGCAGCCAATTAAGTTCGTAAGCCAAGGTATCACTGTATTTGGCTTATGTTACAATACAATATGTCCTCCAAGTCTTGTGGCTCAAGAAAAAAAGAACTACATCATTCATGAATTACTGGCAGATTTATAAAGATTTTGAAACTGCTGAGCGTCAGATAAAAAGCTAAACCATATTACTCAATTCAATCCACTGCTGAATATGTTATTTTTTAAAGATGTCTTTTTCTTTCAAAGAGTTTGCTTTAAGAACACCTCTTGGGTATAAAATGCAATGTCTCACACACACACACACACACACACACACACACACACACACACACACACACACACACACACACACACACACACTCACACACACGTGAAAGTAGTTATATTAAAGGCATTGGATTTTAATGAATAATAATGAACAGTTTGTGACGATGTAGGCCGCGGCGGCACTTTATTGGTCTCTTGTAGCCTCTTAAGCCTCTGGTGATAAATCTCACACATCCTCACTCGTATAAACTAAACCCCAAACCTCATTCAACTTCACATCCATCAGTGTTTGGCTGAAAGCGATGACAAAGCACTTTCAATTACACCAGTAACTGACTCTGCAAACAGTTCATAGCGAGGTCCAGCCAGGGAGTGAGTGTGGAGGGGGTGGGGGGACTGGCTGGTAGGGCATCCGTTTGACTCGCTCCCAAATAATAAAAAGGGGTGGTGCGACGCGGGGGACACAAGGGGCACCGCCTGCATTGCACAACCAAGGACAATTCACCTATTTTGTGCGCTGTCACCCCCGTCGTCTGATTTATGGTCGGAACATCCTTCTTCTGACCCGTTCGTCCATCAGCTCTGTGCTGTAGGATACTCTGGTGATTAGAGGCGGAAAGTTTGAAAGCATCCTCAGTCGGGACTCTTGTCTGCTAGCTTGCGTGGTTGAAAAGAAGTTGGGGGAGTAGGAGGGAGGTGTTTGAGAGCCGTTCTTAACCCGGAGCATCCATCAGCTTGCTAAATGCCGCCATTGCCAATATTGGTACAGTGATACCTCAACTTACGAACTTAATTGGTTCCCAGGAAGTGTGTGTAAGGCTAAAAGTGTGTCCTCCAAACATTAATTTCCCATAGGAAACCATTAAAAAATAGAATAATCCGTTTCCAGGTCCCCATAAAACACAATTTCCTCCTAAATAAGCCTTAAAACTACACAAAATATACCTTATTTTTTGTATAATAAATGTGCTATTGTATTGCAATTAAAGAAATAAACTGTACTGTGTAATAAAGTCGTTTTATTTACCTTTGTAATGGTCATTGATGTAGTTGCCTCTTGATGATATCCGAGTGAAGTTGCCGTGCTTTCTCGGCGATAATACCCTCACTCACACGGTCCCCTGCTAGCTGCTTTTCATTAATCCAAATCATCAGAAGTTTTTCAACCTCTTCTACTGCCTCAGACCGTTGCTTAGACAACACAGAACCACCATTAGCCACACGTAGCAATGGTCGACTTAGCGTACTGGTACTGGGACGCTAAGTCACATAAACGCACACCTCATTCGTGTTTTTCGATGATCTCCTTCTTCTGATCGACCATAATTTTCTTTTGTGTCCTCTTCGGCTTAACACTAGCATGTGGTGGGGTCTTTTTAATATCAAAAGTACTCAACTTGATAACAAACCACATCTGAACTCAGAGTATGCCAAGATTATATTCTCGCGAATTTGTTCGTAAGGCGAACAGTTCGTTAGCTACAGTAAAGTCTCGTTATATCGATATTCTCGGGAGTCCGAAAAAATATCGATATAACCGGGACTATCGATATATCCGACCCTGCCCGCATGTAATTTTCTCCTTGCGTTCATAGAAATAGTATCGTAATAAGCGGTACTATCGATATAACGAGACTTTACTGTACATTGTTTTTAAGCCAAGGTATCACTGTATTTTCTTTTTTCCATTTTTCTCCATGGCGAGCTTTTAATTATGAGGTGAAGTGTGAGCCACTCGCTAAAAAAAAGTTAACACTCCAGTGTTTAATTGCCGTGATTTATTTCTTTTTTACTCCATAATTATGTGATCCTCGCCAGTACTTTTGACTTCCCACTCGGTTTGAAAAAGCAAACCAATTTCAAAATCTCTGCTGAAAATTAATCAGTCTTTGGCATTTTATGTATTAAGAGATGGAAATAAGCACAAATAAATAACTGAATAAAAAAAAAAAAGTCTGCCATGCATAATCACAGCAAGGCTAGCTGCAGCGCCAGCAGTCAAGGAAAAGGTCTAATTTATCAATAGATAAACACTAACTTTTCTCTCTTTCAAAAAGCCTTTCATTCCATAAATAAAAGAGGTCCGATCCTCCCGAGTCCCTGATTTTACAAAACAGTTCACACTCCCTGATAAAAGGCTTGCACTAATATCTGCCGTCCAAAGCCTTTACTCTGGAACTCCAGGCAATTATGACACAGAGAAGAGCTTTGCCTTCTGCACTCTCAACAACAACAACTTGGGGAAAAAAAGGCATCACAATCATTTTATTTATTTATTTCCCAAGCAGAGTTGTAAAAAAAAACCAACAAGGTTGCTCTTCTCAATTGGAATCACCCCTTGCCCTTTGCAATAGCAACGAGAACCGAGCCGCAACAAGCCACGAGGCAAAACAAATCGCTGGTGATTTACAGAATTATAAAGATTTTAATAGCTGCACTATTTCTTTCTCACATTGGTCTTTATTTCCAGGAGTCAAAGTTTCCTCTCCGCCCCGGGCTTTTAAAACGCAGTAATTGGCCAACAGAGAGACTTTGGATCTTTCCCCCAGTGATTGAACGTATTTGTTGCGATGAACTGCAGGGTATCACTCTAAAGATCACAGGTCCAGGTTGTGAGAAACTGCAACTTAGCAAAGCGAGCTGCGGTTTTCTGCCATTTAAGTTGGACTACTTTTCGACAATGTTTATTTCAAATCTTTGCCTCGTCTTGTTCATCTCATTTTTTTATGATTAGATACATTTCCAAATCATTTGGCATGAACAATTGCGCTTCTTCTTTTGACACTCAAGTCATCCCTCATTTGTTTATAACAGTGCCAGACTATTATTCGGACATCTCATGAATGTCTTAAAGGACAACCGACACCATTTTTTTGTTTCCTAACTGACATCAGAAAAACGTTTTATAGCATCTAAAATACCCAAAAGGCTGATATTTTTAGTCAAATGCAAAACACCAATGAAAATGACTAAAAGTGTCCAAAACCGGCCACAAATCAGCTTGAAACTGGGGATTTTCATAAAGTCCTGCCCCCTGTTTGTGACTTCACGCCAGGTCATCTTGCCTTGCTCAAGAAACAAAAGTCAAATAGTTCTGAAGAGGAAAGCATAAATGTTTGCAATCAATTAAAGGAGTCCTCCCATATCAATTCGAGCTATCAATGACAGCAATGTAGCGTCCCAGAAAATGCACAAGATGGCGCCCAAGCTCTGTTGGAAATGGGCTGATTTGTCTGCTGGGAATTTGTGTCAGCGAGTATCAAATAGTAGTCTTGGTGCAACACACAACGATTCACCATCGCGTTATTCATGTGTTTTCCTGCTAATTTCGCCATTAACACGGATCAACACGAAGTTTTCAGAACAAACAAAGTACCGCAAAATGCATTGTGTGTCGCTTTCTCGGTCAGTGACGATACCTACCGTGATGTCACGGTAGGTATCGTCACCAACTCAAAAATAAGACTTCCTGAATATTCAGCACAAGTCTTTAAATATGTATATATATACAGTAAAGTCTCGTTATATCGATATCGGATATATCGACAGTCCCGGTTATATCGATACTATTTCTATGAACGCACGGAGAAAATTACATGCAAACAGGGTCGGATATATCGATAGTCCCGGTTATATCGATATTTTTTCGGACTCCCTTGAATATCGATATAACGAGACTTTATATATATATATATATATATATATATATATATATATATATATATATATATATATATATATATATATATATATATATAGCTATATATATAGCTATACGCGGATTCTGGCATTGGTTGAGAATCTTATCAAAATTCAAAAAATGAGATGTGATACTGTTGTAAACATTGCCTTTTATTCTGAAATTATTTTTTTAGGCAAGACGAGAATATTTTCAGAGGGTCCGGCACATTGTTTAAAATCAACCCTGAAAATACCAACGTACCATAAACACCGTCTCGAACCAAATCCAGAGTCAAATCAAATAAGGTGACATTGTTCCAGAGAAAACTTTGATTGCTAGCATTTAACGCCACCTCCGAAACTCATCTTTAAACCAAATGGGACATTTTAACACTTGGTAGAAGCCATAACATTTTACTGCTCCAAGCCTTGCAACAACAAGCACAGCAGTAGCTGAGCTTTACCCACCAGGGATTCGTAATAGAGTTGGACACTTTACCATTGCTCTCCTTGTTAGCGTTGTCAAAACTACTAGCGCAGGTAAAATGGAGGTAGAGGGGGTATGGGCTTTAGCTTCAGCTGCCTTTTGGTAAGAACTGACGGTGGACTAGCATAGCCCAGAGCCCACATTCCCACATCACCGCGGCCCCTTTCTGTCTGACAGCCGCTCAATGGCGAGTGTCTGCCAGCATGCAGGCCACGAAGAGGTGGGGCGCTGCCAAGGAGCCAGAGATAGAGATGATTACCACATCCCTCGCTCCCCTCCTGGTGTCTGTTCACTGCAAGCTGATACCGTATAACAAAGTGCTGTCAACATGTTAGCGAAGCGCCGAGTGAGACTTGTACCACGATGTGCCTGGGAGTGAATAAAGATACGTTTGGGAGCAAGTTAGGATTAATGGATCGTTTGGATTACCCCAAACACGCTTAGAGAGCCACTGTGGTTGACTGAAAGAATATTACAAGCCTAATCTCCGAAAAATCACGTACAAGGCCACGGTGCTATTGCTAACATATTGCTATTGCTAACATCAGGCAGGCTCCTACGCTAAAATTTTATAGCTCTCGTAATTTATCTTCTTCAACACTTGAAGATGCCTTTATTTCTTTTCGTGAATCATACTTTCGTTATTATTTAGGATTGTTTTAACTGTGAAACAAGAAATATGATTGATGGGCAGTCAATAAATCCGTTTCTGCCACCTCCATTTTGGATGACATTTTTAGACCACCCTTTTATTTGTATTCTTTTCCTTTTACAATGAACCCTCGTTTATCGTTTATATTCCAAAAATAGCCTGCGATAGGTGAAACGCGCAAAGTACAATGCAAAACTACATACTGTAGAATGAAACAAAAATAAAACCTATTTTTTAATAGTTTAAAGGACAACCGACGTCGCCGGACAAGTTGTGTCCATAATTTGTAAAATGGCTTCAAATGACGTCTACTGAGCGTATTTTACAAAGATTCCACCGCATATAGCATATTTTACATTTTAAGATTCACGCTGAATATTCCAAAAGTCTTGCTTTTGAGTTGGTGACGAGTCCTCACGTTACGTCACTGAAGGAACGCCCCTGACCGAAAAAAGGACACATTGTAGCAGTCCTACCATCACGTCAATGCATTTTGCTGTACCTTGTTTGGTTTGAAAACTTCATGTAGCACCAAAAAGAGGCATAAGAGGGCGACAAAGCTCCGTGTAAGGAATTAATCAATTAATCTTCATCACTTTTTGGTGCTACATTTCCCGCCCCCAGATACCTCAAAATGGCACGTACTATTTTCTTTAATAGATTGCATACATGTATGCTTTCCTCTTCAGAACTATTTGAATCATATTCATAACTGGATGAGTAACAAGAAAGCATATTCTCCGAATCTGAAGCCATTGTTTTGATTCTCCAGCAAGGCTTGGGGTGACACCACGAACAAGGGGGCGGGACCTTCTGAAACTGGCCACTTCCAGGTTCATTTTTTTGCCGATTTTGGAAACTTTAAGTCATTTTTATAGGTGTTTTGCATTTGACTAAAAATATCATACTGCGTGTTTTGGGTATTTTAGATGCTATAAAACGTTTTTCTGATGTCAGTTAGGAAACAAAAAAGTGATGTCGGTTGTCCTTTAAAGAACGGTGTTGTAAAACCATATTTTGCTGCTGCACCTATTCGTCCCGACTCCGCTGCGCTGTAGCGTCTTTTTCTACTGAAGGAGTCTTTCTCCGAGATAAGAACATTGTTATCGGTAGTAGTTGTCACTCTTTCTTTTTTTTAGCAAGATTTTTCTAAACCGACATGGCCCGATTTCAAGAAGCAGAATGCTCCAGTGTGTTCGATTTTATTCTGCTTTGTTTGCAGTGTTGTTTCTTTTACTTTGTTTGTTTGCACATTTGCATATCATCAAAAAAAAAAATCCCCTGAAAAATAATCTGCGATGCACTGAAGCCACAATTAGTGAACCGCGAAGTAGCGAGGGATCACTGTACTGTTATTTTGAAATGCCCGCTACAACTAAAGATACATTTGTTTGGACTACTAAAGTAGTTTGACTGCAATCTAGCCAATTTTTATGGATTTCTTGATAATAAGCAAAATCACTTACAGTAAAGTCTCGTTATATCGATATCGGTTATATCGATAGTACCGCTTATTACCATACTATTTCTATGAACGCAAGGAGAAAATTACATGTGCGCAGGGTCGGATATATCGATAGTCCCGGTTATATCGATATTTTTTCGGACTCCCGAGAATATCGATATAACGAGACTTTACTGTATTTCATTCAGAGCGATGCTATCCAACATTATGCTTTTTGCTCATCAATTTCCATGTTTTCTTCTCTGTCTGTCAATCAAATGCTTCTGAGGTGAAACACACCGGGTGAATATTTTTTTCAACGATGGTACTTTTTTTTTCTCTGCCAATACACACTGATTTCAGTTGAGTTTTTTTTTTATTCCACCGAGGCACTTTGCAGACATTTAAATGATAGGAAGGAAGAAATAAAATGGGATGGGGGGAGTGAATCACAACTGACATTTATTTTTGTAATTGATGCAGAGACGCGATATATCGCTTCACTTAATTACCATCACTTTTTTTCTACCACTTTCACTTTATACTGCCATTTTTTTTCTCAGAATAAAAATGACAATTGGATGTACCTTTATCCGTGTCGCAGCGGAGAAATTTACATTTTGCAGAAGCACAGTTATGAAAGGAAGAGGAAAGGAAAGAAAGAAGTAGAAAAAAAAAATACAGGAGCTGCTGGAAAGGCAGCCACTCTCGCGGTGCCATCTTGAAGTAAAAAAACAAAAACAAAGTAACAAATAATATGACAGCACAAAGACACGGAGTCATTCATTCTTCAGCACTTGCTGTACCGTCTTTGTGACATGAAGCCGTTCTAGATGAAAAAGGAGAGGAACAAAGCGTCCTTTTCAGCATTGTATCAGGGATGTCATGGTGGAATGTGCTATCTACTACAAGCTAAATGTTGAAAGCGAACACGCAGCTGTAGCATCCATTGATGAAAAGACATTGTCTCACATCTCCTGTTCCACGTAAATCCACTTCAATTCCAAGCTGCGACAATTATCACAGTCCGAGTAATACCCAATTTAATTTTTTGTCTGTAGGATTTCTATTTGTATTATATTTTATATTTTTTTCATTTATATTTTATATTTTTTATGTTCTTTTATTTTCATTTCATGTTTTTGTAGTTGTCTGGATTTAAAAACAATGTTTAGGGACTGGATTTTTTTTTGGGGGGCGAGGGTTGAAGGCTAATTGTTTAAGCCTTTTCTCTCCAGCTATTAAAAGCACATTTGCATCCAGTTGCGGGTGGAAAATTCATTAAAATGTCATTGCAAATTCAACAGCGGTGTCGCTCATCAAAAATAAATATATCAGCAAGGATACAAGGAAGTCCACCAGTATTCATTATGACATCTTGCCTGCAATTTTGCTGAAGTTTCAAAGAAAAAGAAAGAAAAAGGCAATTTGAACGAAGCAGACAATGAAAACTAAGTGCTAGTTTGAACCAAGCCCATACGTCTTGCCAAGAAACCACCGAGCCTAAGAAGCACTTTATTAGCCAGCAGGGGGCGGGGAGGTGGGGGGGGGGGGGGTCAGCAGGAGCAGCCCTATCATTGATTGAGGTTGGAGGATGCATCCACAGCTGCACTTTCTCTAAATTTTCTAAGAGTAAATATGTACCTTTGAAGTGGGGGGGGGGTGCCTGGGAGCACTCCCCTGCACAGATTGTGCAGGTTTCTGTGGGGAGCTGTAGTTACGGGAAAGATCAATGGGCAGGGCATTAGGGGGTTGGTGGGGGGCGGAGGAGGGGAGTACACTGTCCAGCCCTGCAGCCTACAGAGAAACTCTGCAACATTTCCATGGTCAGGGTTGTTTTTTGTTTTCGGTGGGGGGGGGGGTGGGGGGGGCCTTCAGGCATTCGAGTTCCCCATGCCAGTTTCTCTGTGACAAATTGTAGGCAAAAGAACAAAAAATATATATTTTTTTTTCTCCTTAATTTTACTTTTCAGTGATTCGGATGCTCTTGCTAAAAAAAAAAAAAAAAAATCATCAATGGAACTTCGTCACCTCTGAGGTTTCAACAACAAAATAAAATCATCCAATGCTTATATGGCAGGTCATTCGAGAACAACATTCAGGTTCTTTTGGAGAATGTTGACGTTAGATAAAAATAAATTTGTATCTTTTTAATATTAGTAATAATAGTGATACTAATGATAATAATGACAATAATGACGATAATGGTACTAATGATAATAATGATAAAGATGATATTAATAATGATGGTGATAATAATGATAATAATGATAATGATGATGATAATAATGATGATGGTGATAATAATGATAATAATAATACATTTCATTTCTAAGCGCCGTCACTTTACAATCACAGGATACGTTTTTCTGTGGATGAGCAGCGGCAGCCACAAACGCCATTGTTCATTCAAACCAGAAGTAACTCAAATAGATAGAAATCTAGCTATGTAGCCAATAGATAGCTAATAATAATAATAATAATTTCATTTACAAGCACCTTTCAAATCTCTCAAGGTCACTTTACTGTTACAGGATTCATTTTTCTGTGGGTGAGCAGCGGCAGCCACATGCCAGCGTTCACTCAACCCAGAAGTAACTCTAATAGATAGAAAGCTGGCTAGCTACCCTATAGATAGCTAATAATAATAATAATAATAATAATTAATAATAATAATACTTTCATTTATAAGCACCTTTCAAAACTCTGAAAGTCAATTTACAGTCACAGGATAAGTTTTTCTGTTGGTGAGCAGCCAGCCACACACGCCAGCGTTCACTCAACCCGGAAGTAACTCAAATAGAAAGCTGGCTCTCTAGCCAACAGATAGCTAATAATAATGATAATAATAATACATCGTATTTATAAGCGCATTTCAAGGGCATAACTAATAGATGGCTAGCGAGATAGCAATATAGCTAATAGCTTCTAGCTAGCCAGCTAAATAAAAGTCAGAGCTAGATAGCCAGCTAGATAGCTAATTGATAGCAAATAGCTAGCTAGCGTGATAGCTAGCTAGACAGATAAGAACGATTCATGAGAATTGACACCTTCCCCTCTCTGAAACTGTTCCGCCTTTCAATGTTTTCCTCCCCCTCATAGTCTTTTATGTTTGTAATAACCTCTATAAACGGGTTACTTTTTTGAAATTGTCTCTTTTATTTTGTTCTGCGCGGATTTTTTTGCCGTAGCGTTGTCGAAACACTTATTTGATTGTTATTTTATCCTTGTAAAATGACTTTTCTTCTTCAACAACTGCATTGATTTTCAAACTAACTTTGCACTTATTTTCCCGTTTATCGTTGGGCTTTTCTTGTGGTCCTAAAACTCCTTCTAGTAAGAAGCGAGCAAACACCGTTTTGACCGGAATACCCGAACCGAGCGGGAAACTCTTGTATGCACTTTATGAAAGCGTGGAAAAACCCATATCGCACCCGCTGTGCGGCTGTTGTGCGGCGGCGCTCTAAGTGCATTAGCCTTGTGCTGAACACACACATCTTCCATATTGTGGTGAGTCAAGCCTTTTGTGGTCAAGACACTTCAAGATGATGCCTGTCTTGCTTGTGGTTTGCGCAAAGTGATTCGTAAAGCACCTTCCTTCCTCCTCGTGCTTTTTTACACATCTCTGCCTGTTGTTTGTGTTTAATGTGAATGTTCAATGGTTAAAGCTGGCCTTGATGGTCATCTCACTGACCAAAGGTTAAAATGGTCCATGGCGGTGGGAAGGATTCAAGGACAAATAATCCTTTACGGTATTGGATCTTTTAGACCCCTCTGCTTGAATGTGTGTGTGTGTGTGTGTGTGTGTGTGTGTGTGTGTGTGTGTGTGTGTGTGTGTGTGTGTGTGTGTGTGTGTGTGTGTGTGTGTGTGTGTGTGTGTGTGTGTGTGTGTGTGTGTGTGTGTGTGTGTGTGTGTGTGTGTGTGTGTGTGTGTGTGTGTGTGTGTGTGTGTGTGTGTGTGTGTGTGTGTGTGTGTGTGCGTGTGTGTGCGTGTGTGTTCAGTTTTAATCATGAGCTAGCTTTGTTAATTGTTGCAACTTCAATTATAGTGTTAGCATAGCAATGTCAGCTCATTGTTTTGCTAGCATATATACAGTAAAGTCTCGTTATATCGATATCGGTTATATCGATAGTCCCGCTTATTCCAATACTATTTCTATGCACGCAAGGAGAAAATTACATGCGCGCAGGGTCGGATATATCGATAGTCCCGGTTATATCGATATTTTTCGGACTCCCGGAAATATCGATATAACGAGACTTTACTGTATATATAATTTGTCAGTCGGATGTAAGCTAGCTGTTTCATAAAATGCCACACAACTGATTTTCCTGTGTGTGTGTGTGCGTGCGTGTGTGTGTGTGTGTGTGTTCAGTTTAATCATTAGCTAGCTTTGTTAATTGTTGCAACTTCAATTATAATGTTAGCAAAGCAATGCCAGCTCGTATTTCTGCTAGCATATATAATATGTTAGTTGGATTTTTGCTACCTCTTACATAAAATGCAACACAACTTATTTTTCTTTGTGTGTGTGTGTTCATTTTTTATCATGAGCTAGCTTTGTTAATTATTTTAACCTCAACCATAATGTTAGCAAAGCAATGTCTGCTCGTTTTTTTGCTAGGATATATAATTTGTCAGTTGTATGTTTGCTAGCTCTTACATAAGATGCAAGACAATTTATTTTCCTTCGTGTGTTTGCATGTGTGTGTGTGTGTGTGTGCGTGTGTGTGTGTGTGTGTGTGTGTGTGTTTGTGTTCATTTTTTATCATGAGCTAGCTTTCTTTTTTAAATACATTAAAGTCTCGTTATATCGATATCGGATATATCGATAGTCCCGGTTATATCGATACTATTTCTATGCACGCACGGAGAAAATTACATGCAAACAGGGTCGGATATATCGATAGTCCCGGTTATATCGATATTTTTTCGGACTCCCTTGAATATCGATATAACGAGACTTTACTGTAATTCAAATTCAACCATAATATTAGCAATGCCAACTTGTTTTTGCTAGCATATAATTTGTCAATTGCATGTTAGCTAGCTCTTACATAAGATGTAAGACAACTTGTTTTCCTTTGTGTGTGTGCGTGCGTGCGTGTGCGTGGCATTTATTAACCACCTGTGTTTCCCGATGTGCCCCTTGGTCAGGAAGACAAACATTAGCTCTTCAGAATGTGAAAGTGTCATACCTCAGCACCACTAGATGTTGCCATGCTTTGGCTTCACCAGGCCAGAAGACTTTGCCAAAGGGAGTTAGCATTTACAAGCCCCTGTCACACTACACAAAACACAGTGTCAGTCAAACACTGTGGCCCACATGACATCTCCATCACTAATGGAGACGATGACATCCCACGACAGAGCGTTTATCTAGCGCGCTCAAACCCCAATGCGGCGACGTCCGAGCCCACCGAGCTTTTCTCCCTGTTCATTCCTGAAGGATGATACAATTTGAGGTGTGTCAGCCATGTATCCCCTCCACCACCCCCACCCTTCCACACCGCCATTTGCTTGTCAGTTCAACTGTATCACAGGTGTCAAGTGCCAAGTTAAATTTACATGACTCATTTCAAGAAACATCCCCGCTTTATGCGGGCCTGACACAAACCTCCAACAGATGTTATTTACATACTTGAGCTGCTGTGGTTTTCTCATTTTCCTGCACGGGCTCGCACGTTCAGTACTCGGATTGCCAAATCTTTTCAAATCTAATAGAAGCGCTTGATGAATTAAAACAACTGATTGACGTCTCCATGCATATTGGGCTTATTTATATTATTGGTTAAAATTGTTTCCCCTACCAAGTAAATAACATCTAGTCTGCGCGATAACTCTCTCACGTTGGAGGATGCATCATCAAGCTGCAATAAAATGTCAACAAAAACTAGAACAATCATCAAATATTTTCACAATAAATGTGTTATTTATTTTGCTTCGCACAATAGAAACGTAAATTTGAAATTTCCATATATATATATATATAATGAAGGACTTAACACACCCATTTTATGAAATGAATGAAGAAATACTAAACATTTTTTTAACAGAGTAGAATGTATGTTCGGGAAGAAAATTACAATCAAAAAGTATAACATTTTTGCTTGAAATATTCATTTTTAATATGTATTTATTTGTTTAGGGCGACCCGGTAGTCAAGTGGTTAGCACACCGGCTTCACAGTGCAGAGGTCGCCGGTTCGCGTCCCGGTCCGGCCTCCCTGTGTGGAGTTTGCATGTTCTCCCCGGGCCCGCGTGGGTTTTCCCCGGGTCCTCCGGTTTCCTCCCACACTCCAAAAACATGCATGGCAGGCAGATTGACCACTCCAAATTGTCCCTAGGCGTGAGTGTGAGAGTGACTGTTGTATGTCATTGTGTGCCCTGCGATTGGCTGGCAACCAATTCAGGGTGTCCCCTGCCTCGTGCCCGAAGACAGCTGAGATAGGCTCCAGCAACCCCCGCGACCCTAATGAGGAATAAGCGGTACGGAAAATGAGATGAGATGAGATTTATTTGTTTATCAATTTTATTCATATATAGCTACAAATATAATCTGTGTTTGGAATGAACCCCAAAAAAACTTGCTGGCAATAGTCTTCTTCTCTTCCTTTCGCTTTTCCCTATAAGGGGGCGCCACAGCGAATCAGTGTCCTCCTCCATCTTCAGAGGTCTGATTCACATGTTTATTTTAGCCAAACTTTTACGTTGGATGCACTTCCTGACTCAACCCTCTGTATTTATCCGGGCTTGGGACCGGGGCAAGAAGAAACTGGCTTAACAAGTAACTCTATGAACTTAATAAAGATGAAGATGCTCAGTAAAAGGCATGCCACAAAAATAAAATTGGCATTTTCGTGTTTATTATGTTTGCAAAAGTCATTATAAGTGCCTTGCACGCTGGGTCCGAGAGGACAGTAATTTCATCTGTGCTTTATGTCATGCATATTAGCATATTTGACAATAAAGCTGACTTTGTCTAGAAATAAATATTCCCCAATATTTAATGAAACTGAAACTATTAATATCCACGTGTGGCTTTGTGTTCCGACCAATGCATTTCATCATACTGGGGAGCTCTACCGTATTGCACTGTTGATTCCCATGTTCTTCAGGTGAGAAAGTTGAACACAAAGGAACAGCGCCACTACACAATGCGCAAAAGGGGGTGGTGGGTGGCATACGTGCTACTAGATGTATCAGAGACTTCTGATGGGTTCATGAAGAGTATGGGGCTATCTTTAGAGGATTGATTTCCCATACTGCCACACAGTTGGCTGCATTTATATTCCATGCCTGTGGCTCCGTGACCTCAGGTTCTCCTTTGATGTGGCAGGCAGAAGCACAAACCAGGATGAAGCCGAAGGAAAGGAAGCTGAGGGATAGCGAAAGGTGAAACACTCGACGCTGCGAAGGGGGTTGAGTGTGTGTGTGTGTGTGTATATTGGGGGGTGGGCTTCTTGGAGGATAGGATGGGACGAGTTTGCAAGGTGCCGCGCAAACCAATGAAGCTATCATCTGATGGATCTGTGAGAGTTCGTTGGTGGGTGGGCAGAAAAAGAAGCTAGGTGGGGAGGGGGGGCACGGCAATGGCGCTAGGGCTGATAGAGACGTCAGCATCGCTTCAGTAATCGCACGACGGCAGGCCGCCACGAGGGGCCATCGAAGGCCCACGAGAGCAGAGGCGTGATAGATAGGACCACCCCGACCATGCTAGCAGGAGATGAGGGAGTGGGGGGGGGGGTATGGGCGTGGCGGACATTGTGGACAAATCAAAGCGGGGAGAAGTAATTTTTGCAAAATTACAGAAATCTCCATGGAAATTAGCATGAAACGTTTTCTAATCTCTTGCTTTTCTCCGTGGACGATCGGGGTCAGCGCTTCAAGTTCTCCCACCATGGCGTCCCTAATTTCATTATTCCCTCTTGATTTTTCATTTTTTTTTTATGTACTCATTTTAAAGCCTGACACTCCTGAGGAGGCACCACCCTCCGATCAGACGCCTCAACCATTCATTCGATTGAACCCCCCCCACCCCGTTTCACTGACCACAATTAAACGTTTGGATTTCAAAGGCAAATCGAGGCATGGCCCAGCCTTGCCCTCCGAGTGACACAGGCTCAAGCTGCTGGGTGCTTTAGAAGCATGAGGGTGGTTTCCCCCCCTCTAAGAATTGTCCTCTGCACCTCTTCCTTTTGGTCCCGCTGGTGTCTGTCAGAGTTCAGGACGATGCTGAAACAAATTGGGAGGAGGACGGCAACCCCCTTAGCTGCGTCCATGAGCTTTTTGGTTATACAGCAGGCATTTACGCTCACAATTATGCTCAAAGTCGACAATACGTGACAAACAAAACGCACCCGAATGAAATCGGCGACGGAACAGCATTGTTGCCGTACGCGTCACATCGTGCTACGCTTGAGCCTTTTCATACTCAATTTGGCTGCTTTAATGCGCTTTGATTTGATTCAACCATTTCATTGCACATCGTCGAGTTTTTGTCATCAAGACATCCTCCTGAATGATGTTGCTCCCCGGCCCCAGAATGAAAACGACTGCAGCACATCTTTGATGATGTGCATATAATCAAGCTAGTTGAGTCTGTTGATCTGTTTGATATTTATATTTAGTGAATATATATATATATATACAGTAAAGTCTCGTTATATCGATATTCAAGGGAGTCCGAAAAAATATCGATATAACCAGAACTATCGATATATCCGACCCTGTTTGCATGTAATTTTCTCCGTGCGTGCATAGAAATAGTATCGATATAACCGGGACTATCGATATATCCGATATCGATATAACGAGACTTTACTGTATATATATATATATATGTGTGTGTGTGTGTATATATATATATATATATATATATATATATTCAAATAGCATTTAAATCTTTTTTTAATTGATTTGTTCATTTTTTATCTATTTCTAAATTACATTGCCCTTTTTTAAACTGTTTGTCTTGCCACCACGTATCAAGTAGCTGGCAATTTCTTATGGCAATTTCTTTTTTATGAATATATAATGATTATTTCTGCATAAAATCAAAAGACGCATTTGTCGAAATTCTGGTTTCTGATTAATTGCAGTCAAGACCTTTTTTTAACCACTTCCCTCTCAATGGAGATGGCATAGACTCATCAAGAAATTCTATAGAGCCACATAAAAAATGCTCTCTTAAAGCCTTATATCAAAGAATAGAAAATAAATTGGGTCATTTTAAGTCCCGTAGTATGAGAATATGTACATTTAATTGCCTTCCCGATCACTGTGTTCAGATTTCATTCAGCGTCCATTTTTTTTTGACTCGATTTGATTTAAAAGCAAATTTTATCAGCATACTGTAAATTCCCAGAGTGCAATTATGCCTGTCTTGTCACTTTTAATTGTCAGTGAGTTCTTATTTGCACGTGTCACACATCTTGGTAGTGAAAAAGATGCATTTGAACAGGATGGCAATGCATGCGCGTGAGGTTTGCAAGTAAAATAGTGGCCTTTTGATTATCAGCAGGGTCACGTGTGCTGATTCACGGAGCGGGAGATGTACAGTAACGGCAGTCGGACTTAATTAAAAGTGCTTGCCGATTTGGCACATTGCGGTGACAAGCAGTGGGAACGTGAAGAAGAAACCTTTTTCCTCACCTCAAGTTAAACCTCCTCTTGCGTTATCACCTTTTGACCTCTAATTAATCCAAGACTTTCCTTTCTTAATTATCCACAAGAGATGGGAGCCACGTCAATTTACATCATCGTGTAAGAAAAAAAATATATATACGGTCTTGTTGGAATGAGTGGGTTATTTGGTGAAAAGTAGCTTTTCGACGGCGTTATAAAAAGGACTGGAACAAAGGCGAAAAAAGCCTTGTTGAACGCGATACCAGTCTGCATGCGGTTCTGTTAGTAATAGACAGATGGCACTGCATCCAAAGTAGAGGAAAGAATACCCCACCCCATCACCCCCACATCTTTTCCACTCCAGCATCTCTCACTGACAGACACACGGATGGACTCTCATTATCCATCCCAAAATTAACCTGTCAATTTATCAATCAACACCATCTTCACTTTTCTGCCTCCTGTTTAGCGTTGCAACAGCGCCGATATCCTGGATAGGTGTGCCTTTACCGCTGCGTAGTGAATGAATGTATTATCACCTAAATGACTGCTATGAATCACAATCTCTGCCAGCCTGTTGATAAGAGGCACAGGCGTGAGCAATTTGGATTGTCTTTTTTTTTTTAAAGGAAAAAGAAAGATGGGATTTTGCCGTCCTACACGGAAGTGTATACCTTGTCCATTTTGAGTAGATGGGGAGGGCCGCATTTCATTTTCGCATCTTTTGTCAGGAGTGATTTATTTATTTAATAAATAATCATAAATAAATGAACAGACAAATAAGTAGATAAATAAATACATATTTAAATACATAACTAACTAACGAAATAAATAAATAGAGCACTTGAAGTTACATTGTAAGGTTTAAGTGTTCCCTTTTGTATTTGTGTTCTCACATATACACAAATAAGTCAATACACAAATAAGTAATTAAATATATATAAACAAGCAGATAAATACAGAAATCATTTAGTCATTTATTTAATAAATAATCTCATAAACAACACATAAATAAACAAACATACAAATAAGTAGATGCATAAATAAATGCTCAAATACACGAATAAATAAATACCAGAATAAATAAATATATAAATAGATAAATAAACAAATATAAATAATTAAACAAACAAAATAAGTAGATAAAAATAAATACACAAATAAACAAATAGATAAATAAATAAACACATACCTAAATAAATAAACAAACAAACAAAATAAGTAGATAAAAATAAACAAATAAAGACATAAATAAATACATAATATTTGACATTTTGTAACTTGCTTTTTTTTCTTGGTAACTTGCTATTTTTGATTACATAATTATTGGTCCTTTATAATTGTATAAAATATCCCCCCAAAAATATCTACACTTTTATTTCATTGTTCTTAGTTATATCTAGTTATACTATATTATAATAATCAGAATCAGAAAGCCTTTAATAGTCCCACAATGCGTACATTTGCAGTTCACAGCAGCAATTGAAAAGGGGTGGAGGGGTGTGAAAAGATAAACACAAACTGTACATAGTGCATATATAATAATATAAGAAAAGTATATTGATATATGTAACTGTATTGCATCATCGTCATAAGGTGGCTGTGCTATTTACAGTACAATAGTCCAATTTTTTTATTTCATTCACGTTTTTTCACATTTTTGCACATTTTTTTCAATCATGTGTGTATATTAATAAGTCATTAATTAACGGCATTAATAATGAATAACAAAAAAAACCCACTAACTAACTAACAATTATAACATTATAACAAATTAAGAGATGGCCGAACAAAGCATCATATCGGTTGCCTGCAGGCTATATTTTTCCAACTTTGCTGCATTTTATTTATAGATCACATTTTCTATTTTGCTTAAATAAAATAACGGTCTACGGGAACAATACACATAAATGTTTATTTAAAAAAATATTTAAAAGACAATACAACCAAATTAAAAATGTATCGACCGTGGAGTAAATATTCCATTAAAACACTTGAAAAATAATCCTCACCCAGATTGATATATTTTAGCAGGCTTTTTGTGAGCACCGTTTCCAAATGTGAAACTGAAATAAAAATCCCCTACCAAGTTTAACTGCGGCTGGTGGGTCACAGGGTACGGGACCTCAATTGCCTTTCTGCTTCTTTGTGGAGGACATAAGTAACAGTTTGGCTTGATCCTCTCGAAACACAGCGGCATGAACATAGTAAAACAAAAAAAACATACAACGGCAGAAGGGATTTATTGTTTTTTGCACGTTATTGTACCAAGGTGTTACCATAACAGTGGAGCGTATTAAAAATTAAGAATTAATATGAGCAATCAATAAGCAGAAAAGGGAACATCTGGTAATTTGTATCAACGCCCTTAGCCTAATAATAACTTTAGTAAAATGAATGACAGTGGCTCTATTTTTGGTTGAATCTAGTCTCTGAGACAATTTTATCACCATAACACAAGGGAGGCGAACCTTCCCGCCGATCAGAAGCGGCGTGGATTTAAGCCACTTGATTCTGCGGGCTACCCACTTTGCCCGGCGAGCAGAGAGATCAGTGGCTCGCCACGATTGAAAGGGAGGCCAAGGAACCCGGCGCGATGAAGGGCACCGGCTCCCCCGTCGGTGCAGGGGAGGATGAAACACGCCATTAAGACCAATTTGGAGTGTTGCTCTAAATTTCAGCGAGACTGATCGATCCTGACAGGAGGGCTGCGAGATCACTTAAACCACTAACCACCCCTACCCCCGCGTTCACCTCACGTTGCTTAATATCACGTCATTGCCTATCATTCCCACTCGCCGTGCTGGATTCCCGTTCAATTACGACCTGTAAGATTGCCTTTTTTTATTTTTACACATCAGCAATCAATAAGGATTTTGATAATAATGTCAATGCTGTCTTGCTATTGCAATCTCCCCCCTGCCGCTCTGTTCTTAATCCAAAGTGAAACCCTCTTGAGACTCGCTGTCGTGTTGCTTTATTGATTTTTTTTTCTTCTTCTTCTCTCTTACTCATGAACACTGGAGTGAAACTTGAGTTCAAGGTACAAGAAAGAGATGATAGCTTACTCAAGGGTTTCATGATGACGATATGTGGAATAAAAATGAATTTCAATTATGTTTTCGGAAATGAATGAAACAAAAAAAAAGAGAATAGCAATTAAAAAAAAAGTACAATCCATCACACACAATGAAATGTCTTTAAACACCATCTTCCAGTTTTCACTAATTCCAATAGAAAATGGCATGTACTAAACAAATAAATATATGGATATAAATAGATAAATAAACGAATAGATAAAAAAATATTACATACACATAAGATATATTATTTTATTTGATAAATAATCACATAAATAAATAAACAAACACATAAAAAATAAATTAACTATAACTAGATAAATAAATATTTAAATAGATACATAAATACATAAATAAATATATAAATAAATGCATGAATAAATACATAAATGAATAGAGCACTTGGAGTTACATTGTACTGTTTGAGTATTCCCTTTTGTATTTGTGTTCACACAAATACACAAATAAGTCAACAAATACACAAATAAGTATATATATAATTTATACATATACATATACATACATATACATACATGCACACATATACACACATATACACACACACACACATATATATATATATATATACAGTAAAGTCTCGTTATATCGATATCGGATATATTGATAGTCCTGGTTATATTGATACTATTTATATGCACGCACGGAGAAAATTACATGCAAACAGGGTCGGATATATCGATAGTCCCGGTTATATCGATATTTTTTCGGACTCCCTTGAATATCGATATAACGAGACTTTAGTGTATATATATATATATATATATATATATATATATATATATATATATATATATATATAAAATGTGTGTTGTGTGTGTGTGTGCATATATATATGTGTGTGCATATATATATGTGTATATATGTCTGCAAATATATATATATATATATATATATATATATATATATACACACACACACACTTGGAGTTACATACTACTGTTTAAGTGTTCCCTTTATTTATATATATATATATATATATATATATATATATATATATATATATATATATATATATATATATATATATATATATAGCATTAAATATTCCAGGCACGTGGAAAAGATCCCCCCCCTCCCGCCGTCTCCCGCTGATGTCTGTCTGCTTTATTGTGATATGCAGAGTCCGGGAATACTCGCGGTTTATTATTGCAGAGGCGGCTCTCTATAGGCATGGCGCTGACATTTTATATGCCATCTATTTATTAACCAGAATGTTCATCGCGGCAGCTCGGGTTAAGTATCTCGGCTCGGTGTCTGACGGAGATATTGAACCGGCGGCCCTCCTTGTCCCAAGTTCAGTTCCCGCACCGCAAGCAGTTTGGCCCCCGTGAAGGATGAAGAGTGGCACCGCCGACAATGATCTATCCCACCTCCCCTATCGAGTTGCGCCCTGGCACTGACGGATGCTACCTGCAAAACCCTCGGGCCGATGATTAGATCCGCCGTGGGGCCTTTGTAAAAAAAAAAAAAAAAAAAACACTTCCTTCTCTTTTAACCCCCACAAGACGCCCGGGCGAGAGAAAGCCCGAGAGTGCTTTAAAAGTTATTCCCAAGCAATCTCTTGCTTCATCGTGCACTGTCAGTCCATCCTTGACAAATGCGACTCATCTGCGCAACTGACATGCTCCCCTGTAAGAAGCCATTATGAGCTATGAGTACGTTATGGCCGTCGCGGTGCTTTTCCACAAGCATGTTAAGCACTTTCGTATTGGGATGAATCGTAATGTAATAAAGAGCAATGACAGCGGCGTGGAAGATTTATCTCTTGGCTGACTTGAAAATGCAGCTCCGCATATTACACTGGGAATTTTATTTACTTCTCATGTGTGCAGTGTTTGCAACTTTAAACGTGGCACACGCACGCACGCATGCGTTGAAAAATAAAGAATGTAAGAGGCAGGTGTCTGGTGTGATACCGGGGCTGACCTGTGAGAGGCAGTGTGGTGCCACAGTATATGAAGGTTGGTAAGAGTCATAGTGGAAGAAGAAATTGATTCTACAGTGATACCTCGGTTTACGAACCCCTTGGCTTACGAACTTTTCGGTTTACGAACGTTACATTTATGACAATTTTATCTTGGCATACGAACTTTACCTTGGCATACAAACTTTTTGGGGGATACACACGGAGCGCCACAATGAGTGATGTGTCGTTCGCAAACGAGCCCGTTCTCCTAACAACAAAATGACAGCCTACTGTTTTTGTCCTCTATTCCCCGTCCCCAGTCTTCGGTTAAAGCCACGTGTTTCGGTCAAGAACGCAGCAGTGAGGGGGTGAAGTTTACAGACAGAGAGAGAGTGAGGCCGTTAAACATTAAAGAGACAGGCAGATGACAGAGAGAGAGTGAGAAAATGGAAAAGAAAACTGGTTTTGCTTTTTCTTGTTGGCTTTAATGCCGATAAAGCACTGGTCAGACCTCTGGCAATGTTTTTCCCTCCCACAAGGAGGCAGCATTTCCCTTTTGTACAGCCACCCACATTTCAAGCTCAGATACCTTCACACCCATATAATTTAGGAATTAACTCTTTTTTTGTGATGAAAGAAGAGAGTAAGGTTTCTAATGCTGTTCTAAATGTTTATATAGTCCTAAAACTCAATATTATGTGGGTCCTGGAAAACCCTAGCAATGGAGTGCACACATTTTTGCACGTCTGGCAGTGAATGCGTTAAAAAAATAGTTGAATAAGTTGAATATTATTTTTGTGCGTATTTTGTTCCGGTCTTGTACTAGCGTTTAGATCTCATTTTTTAGTTTATATTTGTACATGCAATATTTTCATTTTCCTAAAACTTAATATTTTGTGGCTCTTGCAATTTCAGTGAAAATGACAAAAACCCTGGCACTGGAGTGGACACATTTTTCAACATGTCTGGCAGCGAATGAGTTAATTTGACCTGAGCAATATGACATTTTCACTTTGAGAATTGTTCCATTCCTCGCACCGAATACAGTGATACCTCGGCTTACGAATGCTTTAGCTAACGAAGTTTTGGCCTTACGAACATTAAATTTGCGAGAATATTATCTTGGCATACGAACTACTTTTCAGGAAACACACACAGCGCCACAATGGCTGGCGGACTAGTTTTCGGCGGAAGATCACCAAACCACAGGACTGAACAGCGCCACTGTGGCTGCCTGACTACTTTTCCACACCCACTTTCTTTGAGTTCACTCAGTGCAGACGTGGTTTGTTATGGAGTGGATACTTTTGCTTTTTTGGGACAGAAAAAGACCCCACCACAGGCTAGTGTTAAGCCGAAGAGGACGCAAAAGAAAATGACGGTCGAGCAGAAGGAGGAGTTCATCGAGAAACACAAACGAGATGTGCGTTTGTGTGATTTAGCGTCCCAGTACCAGTATGCTAAATCGACCATTGCTACATGTGGCTAAGGGTGTTTCTGTGTTGTCGAAGCAACAGTCTCGCGCAATAGAAGAGGTTGAAAAACTTCTGTTGATTTGGATTGACGAAAAGCAGCTAGCAGGGGACAGTGCATGAGGGTATTATCGCAGAGAAAGCACGGCAACTTCACTCGGGTACCATCATGGGGCAACTACATCAACAAATTGGCGTTTTCATGTTTATTATGTTTGTTAAAGTCATTATAAGTGCCTTGCATGCTGGGTCCGAGAGGACAGTAATTTCATCTGTGCTGTATGTAATGCATATTAGCATATTTGACAATAAAGCTGACTTTGACTTTGATCAACGACCATCATAAAGGTAAATAAAACGACTTTATTACACATTACAGTTTATTTAATTGCAATACAATAGCACATTTATTATACATAAAACAAGGTATATTTTGTGTGGTTTTAAGCCTTATTTAGTAGAAAATTATGTTTTATGGGGACCTGGGAATGGATTATTTTCAATTTTAATGGTTTCCTATGGGAAATTAATATTTGGAAGACACACTTTTCGCCTTACACACACTTTCTGGGAACCAATTAAGTTCACTGTACTCTTTTTCTTCCTATTTGGTGCATTGTTTTTCTTGTAAATAGCCATCACAATAGATAAAATCTCTGATCCACCTTCGCCGCCTCCCAATCGTTGACATTTTAGCTGCACGGCACATTTCGTGCACATCAAATTCCCCGTGAGTCCCAACCGAGCTCAGAGCCAATTGCAGCCCAGGGACTAAACGTCACCTACTTTATCTGCTTCCCCTGCGGTTGTCCATCCACAGGGACACACCGGGTGCCCTCACAAAGAGCTGCTAGTACACTAGACGCTTCCGTGCCTCGGGCCTGCGGCGGGTTGGGACTTCAGATAGCAGATGGCATGAACGAAAAAAAAGACGATCTTTTAAGGTAGAACTGCCAAGCAAAAAGTGGAACGTTGTATCCTAGGGGCTGGACTGCCTCCGCCAAGATTAAAGCGTGAAATATATGTCGGGAGAAGCCACAAATGTCTTCATTTCAAAGGCAGCGGAGTGATCAAAATACCTGACATGTGCTAGAACCGCCGCGGGGTATGTTTGTATGTGTTAATAACTAAATCCTTCACTTGCTTCTTCACATGCCGTCATTTAGAAAGCCAAGTTGAAGGTATCAAAGCAAAGCTTGTTCCGACGCCCGTGCCTTTACTTGATGTCATTAATACGCCGCGACAACGCCGCCGTCTCTCTCACGTACAGTGATACCTTGGTTTAGGAACTTAATTGGTTCCCAGAGAGTGTGTAAGGCGAAAGGTGTGTATCCCAAAAAAATATTTCCCATAGGAAACCATTAAAATGAGACTAATCCGTTCCCACGTCCCCACAAAACGTAATTTTCTACTTTCTAATTTTCTAAGCCTTAAAACTACTCAAAATATACCATATTTTATGTCCAGTGATACCTTGGCTTACGAATATAATTGGTTCCCAGACAGTGTATAGGTCGAAAAGTGCGTATCCGGCGACCCCTTGAAGGGAAAAGCCGAAAGGAAAAGAAGAAGAAGAAGGAGGAAACCATTAAAATGAGCATAATCTGTTTCCAGGTCCACATAAAACATAACTTTCTGCTTTCTAATTTTCTAAACCTTAAAGAATAAGCGACGTCTCCGGACAAGTGGTGTCCATAATTTGTAAAATGGCTTCAAATGACTTCTAAGCGGATTTTACAAAGATTTGACCGCATATAGCTTTATTTTACGTTTTAAGACTTGTGCTGTATATTCCGAAAGTCTTGTTTTTTTGTTGGTGACGAGTCCGTATGTGACGTCACTGAAGGAACGCCCCTGACCGAAAAAAAGGACACATTGTAGCAGTCCTTCCATCATGTCAATGCTTGTTTGGTCTGAAAACCTCGTGTTGCACCAGAAAGAGCCAGAAGAGGGCGTCCAAGCTCCATGTAAGTCATTAATTCCTCACAGGAGCTCGGTGGCCATTTTCTGCCTCTTTGGGTGAGTTACAATAGAGGACAAAACAAGTCGGCTGCCATTTTCTTATTAGGAGAATGGGCTCGTTCCCGAATGACACATCACTCATTGTGGCGCTCCGTGTGTATCCCGAAAAATAGTTTGTATGCCAAGGTAAAATTTTCATAAAGTAAACGTTCGTAAACTGAAAAGTTCGTAAGCCAAGGGGTTCGTAAACCGAGGTATCACTGTATTGAAAAACCGTATGACTGAGTTGCCGAAACGCATTTGTGAAACTGTTCCGCTAGTCAACGACAAGAAGTGATCGGGTACTTTCGAATACCATCGGGCCCATCTAGGGAGAAGCACTCTTTTCATTCCACGTACTTGGCCGTCCGTTCGTCGCCTCGTCATAATAGGCGCTCTGAACGAGCACCGGTCAATTAAAAGCCTTGAAGGGGATGCCTCGAGGCCCCCCGCGTGAAAGGCTTCAGGTGTGAAATGCTTTTTTTTTTTTTTTGTCAAGAGTGCTAGCGGATTTTCAAGTTCGCCGTTGCCCCGTTTGGTGTCCCCAGCCAGCCCATCTCATGTGGAGGAGGGCTGAGGTCAAAGGTGACGGGCAAGAGAAGACCACTTCACTACAATTTTCTATTCAGTGTACCGAACCCGTACACTCTGGTGTTTTTCACCGTCGCTTCATAACGGCGAGCGGGGTCTCAAATGATGCAGACAATTGTTTTTTTTTCTTTTTAGCATTCAATAGAGAGAGGAGGGAGAAGCAGGAGGGCAGACGGTTCGGCCGGGCGGGGGTAGAAATGGATGAGACGGAAAGTCCAGACTTTGGCAGCTGAGTGTTGGCAGGGTTGGCAGCGATGAGGCGGATTGTTTGCTAATGATGCTTATTTCTGACCAGATTACGGCATGTTCAATGACCACCGTGGTCTTGGTCTGCAAGGGTTGTCAAACTCATTTTATTTATTTTTTTTGCCACAGGTCACATTGTAGTTAGGGTTTCCTTTTGGGGGGCCGTTATGAATTTGGGGAAGCCATTCGATGTTTAATCCTCTACATATATTTTATATAGAGCACGACAAATGAATGTACGGGAGAGGATTTGGGCCACGAAAAAAAACAATTAAAGGTTGGCAAGATTCTGACTTGATTCTCAGAATTCTGACTTTAAAGTGAAAGTTCTGACTTGACGTCTGTGTAGGCTCTCAGTCGTACAGGAATGGTCGATCGATGAAAAGGTTTATTCAGTCGTCATCTGTACTTCGTTGAAGGTGTCGGACGTTTCGCTTCCCATCCAAGAAGCTGTTTGCTGACGAAGCTTCTTGAATGGGAAGTGAAACGTCCGACACCTTCAAAGAAGTACAGATCACGGCTGAAGAAACCTTTTCTTCAATTCTGACTTTATTCGCAGAATGACTTTAAAGTGAGAATTCTGACTTTAAAGTGAGAATTCTGAGATTAAAGTCTATCCAAACTGCTCAGAATACAATCAGGGCCCCAAAAATGTAAACGTCAAACGAGTTTAACAAGACAATATATCAATATTCTTCGTTCCTGATGGCAAATACTTGTGTTTATTGAACATCGAATTGAGACAATGTAATGGCCATTCGCGCAGTCAAAGATGTGAGCGATCATTTTCCTGTAACCTGAAACAAACCCAGTATGCACTACTAATGGTGATTGGGGGGACGTGGGTGGGGTATCTGCTCGATGTACCCATCTTATTGAGATCATATATCATCACGGTGTCAGGTGAGCGGACAAACGAACGCCTCCCTGTTTATCTGCGTTAAGCTACATGGTTTACCTACAGCCATCGCTCAGGGCACCTTTTTTGTCATGAATAAATTGCCAAAGACCAATTGCGCCCAAGTTACAGACGGACAGCGCACCGATCGAGCTCACAAGGTCGTTGCCCCTACCCCCTTCTTCTCCCCTCACACACATTTCCTTTTATCTGTCCCAGATTGGGGTAGCCCCCTTCCATAAAATGAACAGAGGAGAAATCAAAATAAATGGAGTCCATTAAAAGCAGCAATGCATCAAACCCTTGATAAAGTGATTAATAAACAGTCCAGGATCGTGATTGATTAACGCGTTTAATCAAAGTGCTAAAGAAAAACCCCATTGCCAATGATGCGTAAATAAGGTAGAAAAGGCCCAAGCATAAAATGGAATCATTGTTTCGTCTGTCGCGGACGTGCTGAGCTAAAACGCAATTGAATGAACTGATCGCGAAGACATCTTGGTACCATTTCAATAAATAAGCTCGGCGCTGCAATTTGCGCGAGACTTTCAAACACGTCATGTCATCAGTGAAGCAAATCCCCGGCAAATTCCAAGATGGATTTACGAGTGGGCAGTCAACATCTTTAAATGTCATTCACAAACGCAAAGAGATAAATCGTCAATAAATTGTCACCAAAGCTTGAAAAAGTTCAAATCTAATGTATGGAGCGTTCAAGATGGCAAATTACAGACATGTTGATCATCTGCGACAAATGACCCGCTTTGCTTGAAGGTTAAAAGACTTTGCTTTTAAGCACGGTAAGAGCGACGTTGCAAATGGCAATCTTTTATTAAAACGAATGCCACAAATTGAGGCAAAGTAATGTCAGGAATAATTTCTGGAGCCGGAGAAAAATTGACGTTGAATACCTTTTGGGAATCTGAGGGTGTCGCACAGCATTTTTTTCCATTTTACATTTACTCCTGAAATAATAATAATACTAATAATAATACATTTCATTTATAAGCACCTTTCAAAACTCTCAAGGTCACTTTAGAGTCACAGGGGAAGTTTTTCAGTGGATGAGCAGCAGCAGCCACATGCGCCAGCATTCACTCAACCCCAAATAACTCAAATAGATAGAAAGCTAGCTAGCTACCTAGCTAATAGATAGCTATTAATAATAACAACAATAATACATTGTGACTAAGACGGCGAGCTCATGTCACCGCTTGAGCTATCTATTAGCTGTCTAGCTATCTATTACTGAGCTAACTTTCTATCTTTTTGCGTTATCTAGCTATGTATTAGCTAAATAGCTACCTAGCACACTTTTTGAGTTAGGAAACATTAGCTATCTATCTGGCTAGCTGTCTATTAGCTGTCCAGCTATCTATTAGCTAGCTAGCTTTCTAGCTTTTGAGTTATCTAGCTATCTATTAGCTATATAGCTGGCTAGCTATTCGAGTCAGGAAACATATTAGATATCTATCTGTCGATCTATCTATCTATCTATCTATCTATCTATCTATCTATCTATCTATCTATCTATCTATCTATCTATCTATCTATCTATCTATCTATCTATCTATCTATCTATCTATCAATCCTCTACATATATTTTATATAGAGCACGACAAATGAATGTACGGGAGAGGATTTGGGCCACGAAAAAAAACAATTAAAGGTTGGCAAGATTCTGACTTGATTCTCAGAATTCTGACTTTAAAGTGAAAGTTCTGACTTGACGTCTGTGTAGGCTCTCAGTCGTACAGGAATGGTCGATCGATGAAAAGGTTTATTCAGTCGTCATCTGTACTTCGTTGAAGGTGTCGGACGTTTCGCTTCCCATCCAAGAAGCTGTTTGCTGACGAAGCTTCTTGAATGGGAAGTGAAACGTCCGACACCTTCAAAGAAGTACAGATCACGGCTGAAGAAACCTTTTCTTCAATTCTGACTTTATTCGCAGAATGACTTTAAAGTGAGAATTCTGACTTTAAAGTGAGAATTCTGAGATTAAAGTCTATCCAAACTGCTCAGAATACAATCAGGGCCCCAAAAATGTAAACGTCAAACGAGTTTAACAAGACAATATATCAATATTCTTCGTTCCTGATGGCAAATACTTGTGTTTATTGAACATCGAATTGAGACAATGTAATGGCCATTCGCGCAGTCAAAGATGTGAGCGATCATTTTCCTGTAACCTGAAACAAACCCAGTATGCACTACTAATGGTGATTGGGGGGACGTGGGTGGGGTATCTGCTCGATGTACCCATCTTATTGAGATCATATATCATCACGGTGTCAGGTGAGCGGACAAACGAACGCCTCCCTGTTTATCTGCGTTAAGCTACATGGTTTACCTACAGCCATCGCTCAGGGCACCTTTTTTGTCATGAATAAATTGCCAAAGACCAATTGCGCCCAAGTTACAGACGGACAGCGCACCGATCGAGCTCACAAGGTCGTTGCCCCTACCCCCTTCTTCTCCCCTCACACACATTTCCTTTTATCTGTCCCAGATTGGGGTAGCCCCCTTCCATAAAATGAACAGAGGAGAAATCAAAATAAATGGAGTCCATTAAAAGCAGCAATGCATCAAACCCTTGATAAAGTGATTAATAAACAGTCCAGGATCGTGATTGATTAACGCGTTTAATCAAAGTGCTAAAGAAAAACCCCATTGCCAATGATGCGTAAATAAGGTAGAAAAGGCCCAAGCATAAAATGGAATCATTGTTTCGTCTGTCGCGGACGTGCTGAGCTAAAACGCAATTGAATGAACTGATCGCGAAGACATCTTGGTACCATTTCAATAAATAAGCTCGGCGCTGCAATTTGCGCGAGACTTTCAAACACGTCATGTCATCAGTGAAGCAAATCCCCGGCAAATTCCAAGATGGATTTACGAGTGGGCAGTCAACATCTTTAAATGTCATTCACAAACGCAAAGAGATAAATCGTCAATAAATTGTCACCAAAGCTTGAAAAAGTTCAAATCTAATGTATGGAGCGTTCAAGATGGCAAATTACAGACATGTTGATCATCTGCGACAAATGACCCGCTTTGCTTGAAGGTTAAAAGACTTTGCTTTTAAGCACGGTAAGAGCGACGTTGCAAATGGCAATCTTTTATTAAAACGAATGCCACAAATTGAGGCAAAGTAATGTCAGGAATAATTTCTGGAGCCGGAGAAAAATTGACGTTGAATACCTTTTGGGAATCTGAGGGTGTCGCACAGCATTTTTTTCCATTTTACATTTACTCCTGAAATAATAATAATACTAATAATAATACATTTCATTTATAAGCACCTTTCAAAACTCTCAAGGTCACTTTAGAGTCACAGGGGAAGTTTTTCAGTGGATGAGCAGCAGCAGCCACATGCGCCAGCATTCACTCAACCCCAAATAACTCAAATAGATAGAAAGCTAGCTAGCTACCTAGCTAATAGATAGCTATTAATAATAACAACAATAATACATTGTGACTAAGACGGCGAGCTCATGTCACCGCTTGAGCTATCTATTAGCTGTCTAGCTATCTATTACTGAGCTAACTTTCTATCTTTTTGCGTTATCTAGCTATGTATTAGCTAAATAGCTACCTAGCACACTTTTTGAGTTAGGAAACATTAGCTATCTATCTGGCTAGCTGTCTATTAGCTGTCCAGCTATCTATTAGCTAGCTAGCTTTCTAGCTTTTGAGTTATCTAGCTATCTATTAGCTATATAGCTGGCTAGCTATTCGAGTCAGGAAACATATTAGATATCTATCTGTCGATCTATCTATCTATCTATCTATCTATCTATCTATCTATCTATCTATCTATCTATCTATCTATCTATCTATCTATCTATCTATCTATCTATCTATCTATCTATCTATCTATCTATCTATCTATCCAAAATACAATGCAATACATACAGATTGGTTTATATAGTGCTGTAACAACAGCTTTAGCTGAAACAAAGTGCTAACATGGACAAAAGGCAAATGATGCCCCCTTGTGTCAGGAAAAAAAAACATTTCCAGAGGTCTCACCAGTGCTTTATCAGCACCCCCCGCAAAAAAAAAAAACAAAACCTGAACAAATTCGAGAATGAATCCACGCTTTTCAATGAGTAAATACACTTGAATTGGTGTTGTTTTTCTTTTTCCCGGCGCCGATCATGTGACGGCAAATACAGTTCAAGGCCGTGTAAATCGCAAGACTGTCGAATGAATGGAAGTCCAATGAGTGACATGTGAATGACTAGTTAATTATGCAAATGGAGGGGGGGTTCGCTAGGAACCTGGTAAGTTGCGGGAACTCTGTCATCTCAAAGCGTATGGTGAGTGTGATAATGTGGCGGCGTGGCACCGCTCTCTTGATGTAATGACAGGTCAATTTGACGGCCTTTTATGCTCGGCGCCCGGTTTCTTTTCTCCTCCGTTTACCACACTGACTCACCCCCCACCTCCGTTTTCCACCCATCCCTCTGACTTTGATTCCCCTTTTGTCTCGCCCCGTTCCTCCTCTGACACTTCCCCAAGAATAAGAGATGCCGCGTAAACGGCGACCCCGTTTCACACCACGACGATGACCCCCCTTTGCCTCTTCGCCACGCCGCAACCTCTCACCTAAGAGTTGACAGCGTGATTAATTGAAGAACGTTATGATTTATGAGTATCTTCTCTCTATGATTAACAAGGCAACAGGTGGCGCCACCAAAGTTGCTAGCGTGGACACGTCGCGCACCGACCGACACAATAGTGAATTATATGGAGAAAACGGTGTTTTGTCTCATGCTGACTGTCAAATGAGTTGAGCCATATATCATTTTGACGTGTTTTGTTTTGTTTTTGTTTCCAACGCTGCCATGAGGGCATTATGGCAGAAGCCCCCCCAGCCACCTACTTTTTCCACGTTGACACAGAAACATTGTAAGCCCCAACTAGACTTACCAAAATGAATATGGTTATGGTCAATAATTTTGCTATCATTGCATTGGATTGCATTGGATGTACTTTTATTAATCTCACGGAAGAGAAATTGACATTTCACAGCAGCAAAGTAATGAAAGGAAAAGGAAAGGATAGAAAGAAGTAGAAAAACAAAATACAGGAGCTGCTGGAAAGGCAGCCACTCTCGCGGCGCCATCTTAAAGTAAAAAAAAAAAAAAAAAAAAACTAAACAAATAACATGACAACACAGACACAGAGTCATTTATTAGCTATTTAGCTATCTATTAGCAATATACAGTAAAGTCTCGTTATATCGATATTCAAGGGAGTCCGAAAAAATATCGATATAACCGGGACTATCGCTATATCCGACCCTGTTTGCATGTAATTTTCTCCGTGCGTGCATAGAAATAGTATCGATATAACCGGGACTATCGATATATCCGATATCGATATAACGAGACTTTACTGTAACTATCTAACTGACTAGCTAGCTATCTAATAGCTATGTTCTTGAGAGTTTTGAGAGGCGCTTATAAATACAATGTATTATTATTATTATTATTATTATTATTATTATTATTATTATTATTATTAGTATCAGTATTATTAGTATTAGTATTAGTATTAGTGTTAGTATTATTATCATGACAAGATACATTGTCTAAGAAAGCTGCTAGCATGTCTGCTACGTAGCGTTTTTGGACTATATGACTGGATGGGTGTGTGTTCTCTTAATACTCCAGCTTCCTCCCAAATTCCAACAGCATGCGTATTGGGTTTGTCTACTGACGCTCTCCAATTTAAGATCAAGATACGTTCCAAACGGTCGTAAGGTGAATTTGTTCATAAATTGATTCAGTGCAATATTTTGGATGGAATATATGTTTAAGGCTTATATAAGTATGTTTAATTTTTACCTAAGTATGTTTAAGGCGTGTATAAGTAACCTGTATTGGTTTGTACTGAAAAATAAACATTTAATAAAAAAATGTGCCCTATAAAGTTAGAGAGAGAGAGAGAGACCTAATTTTGCTATCATGACGACATACATTGTCTCAGAAAGCTGCTAGCATATCTGCTACGTAGTTTTTTTGGACTGTGTAACTGGATCGGCGTGTGTTCTCTTAACACTCCATTTCCCCCTGTAGAAGTACTGTGCAGTGCATGCTGGGATATATAAAACGTAACTCCAGCCTCTACTGTAGCGCCTTATAATGTGGTGTGTCTTTTTTTAGAAAACTTTTCTATATCTGTATAATATATTTGGAAAACTGGTTTCATTCATTGAAGGTGCGCTTTATAGTCCGGTGAATCTTATATATGGAAAAAGTTTGAGAATCCACCATTAATTGTGGGTGCGCCTTATTCTTCGGTGAGCCTTATACACCGGAAAATACGGTACTTTACATAAAGGCGCAATACAATTGTCATATTTTCTGGTGCATACGGTGCGCACTGGTGTATTGGGTGTGTTGTATTTTCAGTTTTTCCATATATAAGGCACACCGCAGTATAAGGCGCAGGGTCATTTTTTAAAGAAAATAAAGACTCTGGGTTGCGCCTTATACACCGGAAAATACGGTAAACTATTCATGTAGTCAATCATTTTATGTCGATTTATTTAGCATTAATTGCTCCCAGATCTTTAGTCTTGATGTCGGGTTTTGGTCGGTGACCCTACGAGTTGCGGGGTTGGACTGTCAAGTGCCGTTTGCTTTATTTGCGCAGTGTCTTGACATAAGACAGTGAGACGTGGCATAGGTCCATGTCCAATTGTCCAGGTTCACTCAAGTGACAGCTTTGGAGATAAATCCGTCTTTCCTTCAAGAGACTTAACAGTGTCACATGGTCCAGCCCGATGTGACAAGGCGGACAAGGAGTGTTGAAGAGGTCACATGAGACCTTCTCATTGCCTAAGTCGTTCACAAAAGAGTGACTGGAGCGCCACGTAGAAGTCTCTTGACACCGTGCCGCCAGCGTAGCATCCAGCTGGGTAAAAGTGCATGGCGAGATTTGGCCTTTTTTCTTTTGGGATGACGAGCCGCGGTGACCCTGAGTTGCAAGCTGTGACAGCTGATGGCTGACTGATGTGACGTTTTTGCTGTGTCAGTGGGAAAAGTCAGGAGTCTCACACAAAGCCTTCCCCCTACCATGGTGACCTGGCTCCAGTTTTCTTTCAAAACATAACAAAAGATAAGATAACAAAAGACAGTCAAATACAGTTTGGGGTCTGTGACCTCCAACCTTGTGATACCTCGGCTTACGAACTTAATTGGTTCCCAGAAAGTGTGTAGCGGAAAGTTTGTCTGCCAAACATTTATTTCTCATAATAAACCATTGCCTGAGACCGTTACTTAGACAACACAGAAACACCCTTAGCACGTAGCAATGGTTGACTTAGTGTACTGGGACGTTAGGTCACACAAACGCACACCTCATTTGTGTTTTTGATGATCTCCTTCTGCTCGACCATAATTTTCTTTTGTGTCCTCTTCGGCTTAACACTAGCCTCTGGTGGGGTCTTTTTAATAGCAAACGTACTCCACTCGATAACAAACCACATCCGCACTCAAAGGGGTGACGATAACTAGTCCGCCAACCATCGTGGCACTGTTCGACCGTGTGGTTTTGTGTTCATCCCCCGAAAACTAGTCCGCCAGCCACCGTGGCACTGGTTGGTTTGGTTCGTCCGCCGAAAACTAGTTCAGAATCAAAATCAGAAAACCTTTATTTGTCCCACAATGGGGAAATTTGCAGTCCACAGCAGCAATTTGAAAGGGGGATGGGGTGGGGTGGGTGAAAGATAAGAAACAAGATATTCTAAGCATAGGAAAATCAAAATGTCAACTGTATACTGTAAATATGCAAAATCGTTTCATAAAAAAACTGTACATAGTGCAAGTATCAATAAAGTCCTATTGATATATGTAGCTGTGTTACATCAACCCATATTTGCAGTACAAGTGTCCAGTTTTTTTTTTCTTCACATGTGCTTATTGAGAATTGCGAAGCCTGACAGCAGTCGGTAAGAACGATGTATGCCAAGATTATATTCTCCCGAATTTAATGTTCGTAAAGCGAAAGGTTTGTGAGCTAAAGCGTTCATAAGCCGGGGTATCACTGTAATTTACAATGGCTTCTGCGCATGTCCACGGAAACAGCTCATTTTTGGTGCCTAAGAGGCCCTTTTAGCTACCAGATACCGCAGCCTTGTGTTGACCAAGATTCACCATCAATGAAAAAATAATTATCTTCGAGTCAGCAAAGGTTAATTTTGGTCACAAACCTTTCGATCTCGCCTCGCTTCGCCAAGGTGACCCGTGCACTGACCTGTGACACGGGTGAGCGGCAGCAGAGTAAACTGGGCCCACGCTTTCCGTGCATGGACGGGTCTGGGGGGGGGACCCGGACAGCATTCTTAACACTGACCTCGACAAACCTTCTTGGACTCTTTCAGCTGTGTTTACTTGGCTTTATTGACCCAAGGGACCTTTTGTTACATGAAAAATAAGTAAATATACAAACAGATAAATGCATGAATACAAAAATAGATGAATATATAGATAAATGAATAAATACACAAATACAATACCTCACAATTTATATAGCACTTTTACAACAGCTGCAGCTGTGCTAAAGCGCTTCAATTAATAGTCAACACAAAGTAAAATAATAAACACAACAGGAACATAAAAACTGTGGGTCCTGCAATTTGAGTGAAAATGACAACAACCTTGGCACTGGAGTGGACACATTTTTTTTGCACATCGTCTGGCAAGGAATGAGATAGCTGAAATTAAAACAAAAAAAGCAAATATGAAACAGAAGGCCTTGCTAAAATTTACTTCAATGATTTGCTCTTACAATGACACCTCTTAATTGGTTCCCTGAAAGTTTGTGTAAGGTGAAACGTTCATCTTCCAAACATCTATTTCCCATAAGAAACCATTAAAATGAGAATAATCTGATCCCAGGTCCCCATAAAACATAATTTTCTACAAAATAAGCCTTAAAAAATCCACAAAAAAAACACCTTATTTTACGTATAATAAATGTGCTATTGCATTGTAATTAAATAAATAAACTGTACTGTAGAATAAAGTCCTTTTATTTACCTTTGTGATGGTAGTTGTCAATGGATGACAAACTTCCAGGTTGCCTCTTGATGATATCGGAGTGAAGTTGCTGTGCTTTCTCAGCAACAATACCCTCACTTACACTGTCCCCTGGTAGGTGCTTTTCATTAATCCAAATCAACAGACGCTTTTCAACCTCTTCTGTTTCCTGAGACCGTTGCTTCGACAACACAGCAACAAACCTTAATAGCTTCATTGTGCTTAAAGATGGTAGCAATGGTCGACTTCGCATACTGGTACTGGGACGCTAAGTCACACAAACGCACACCTAGTTCGTGTTTTTCGATGATCTCCTTCTTCTGCTCCACCATAATTTTCTTTTGTGTCCTCTTCGGCTTAACACAAGACTGTGGTGGGGTCTTTTTCGGACCCATAATAGCAAAAGTATCCTCGATAACAAACAACGTCCGCACTCAAAGAAAGGGGGTGCCGAAAACGAGTCCACCACCCACCAGTGTGCAGTGTGGTTTGGTTCGTTCGCCGAAAACTAGTTTGTCAGCCAAGACTATATGATCACAAATTTAATGTTCGTGAGGCGAAAAGTTTGTGAGCTAAAGCGTTCGTAAGCTGAGATATCACTGTATATGTAATGAACATTCGCCATAGTTGCCCCGGCCCCCTATATATTTTGAACACACCAAATCTGGCCCCCTTTCTCAAAGGTTTGGACACCTCTTTACTGCATGCTGTGTTTTTCAAAGACAATTCTTGATCAGGATCTTTTTCGGTTTGTTCACTTTACAAGCAGGTCGCCACAATGAGAAAATGCTAGTCCTGGTCTGACATGGGTTGAGAGAAGCATTGTCCTCGTTGCCCACTGCTGCTTGCCACATATGTTGGGGCCGCTCGCAAGGTGGTTTCTCGGGATACGGCGCTTGCTAATTATAAATTTCATTTGCATTTTAATTAGAACGCTGCAGAATTAAAGCCTTGCCAGCTGGATCGTTTCTGAATCCTCTGCCTCCCCTCCTCTTCCTCTTTTTTCCTCTCCCCCTGTTTCCTGTTTCCGACTGTCCCGTATTCGATCGTCCCACCTTGAGGCGGCTTCTTTACTTACACGAAGGTGCGAGAGAAAGCCAAACGATCTACCCATTAAACAACTTAAAGGACAACCGACGCCTCCGGACAAGTTGTGTCCATAATTTGGAAAATCACTTCAAATGACTTGTACTGAGAGCGTATTTTACAAAGATTCCACGCCATATAGCTATAGTTTACGTTTTAAGACTCGCGCTAAATATTCAGGAAGTCTTGTTTTCAAGTTGGTGACGATTCCTGACGTGACGTCACGAACGCCCCTGACCGAGAAAGCGACACATAATGCATTTTGGGTACTTTGTTTGGTCTGAAAACTTCGTGTTGATCCGTGTTGATGGCGAAATTAGAAGGAAAAAACAAACAAAATAACGCGATGATGAATGGTGTGTTGCACCAAGAATAATATTTGAGACTAGTTGACACAAATTGCCAGCAGACAAATCAGCCCATTTCCAACGGAGCTTGGGCGCCATCTTGTGCATTTTCTGGGACGCTACATTGGAATCCTGACAACTCGAATTGATCCGGAAGGACTTCTTGAATCGATTGCAAACATGTATGCTTTCCTCTTCAGAACTATTTGAATCATATTCATAAATGGATGAGTAACAAGAAAGCATCTTCTCTGAATCTGAAGCCATTGTTTTGATTGTAGAGCAAGGCAGGACGTCGTGGCGTGACGTCACGAACAAGGGGCCGGGACCTTCTGAGACTCGCCACTTCCGACGTCATTTTGAAGTCGTTTTGGGACACTTGAAGTCATTTTTATTGGTGTTTTGCATTTGACCAAAAATATCAGCCTGCGTGTTTTGGGTATTTTAGATGCTATAAAACGTTTTTCTGATGTCAGCTAGGAAACAAAAAAATGGTGTCGGTTGTCCTTTAAACTTCATTTAACTCACGTCATTTCGTTCCTCCTTGATGGAATTTCTATTAAGTTATTGAATGTCGTCTTAATGAGTGAACCTAGACTAAAATGGCTGCCGCCGTGCTCATTCAACACACTTTAAACGTCCGCGTGAAAGCAAAGTGATCTGCTTGTGTGGCGTGTTAACATCCTTGAGTTTTGGTCATTATTTTTCAATCTCCATAATTGTTCCCATTCCTCACGTCGCATCGCCTCAACCTCGTGGTCGTGCTCTATCTCACCTCCCGTGGCGCCCCTTTGCTTAATAATTGTCATTAATTGATTGACAGCTCGGAGAGAGCCAACTAACCCCGCTTCTGCTCTTGTGTCTGCGTTTTTTTTTATTTATTTATTTTTAATGGGAGCTTGTACATCCACTGACCTTGTCTGCCCGTCACCTGTCAGCTGCGTTGAATCCACACGATGTCTCACCTTAGCAAAGTCGACAATCCTAAACGATTGTCATTGCTTCAGAAATCGATTTTGTTGGACTCTATTGGAGATGTTTCATATTGAGGCTGTATTCCAAATTAAATATCTTTGCATATAGAAGTCGACTAGACGGTTAAGTTAAACGAAATTTCATCACAATCTCTTCCAGATTTGCCATGATCAGCCGTTTGAATATCCACCCTGTCTCCTTAACATGTCAGTAAACATCCAATGTCAAAAATCATAACACGTGTCCTCTAGAAAAAATATTTCTGGATTTTTTTTTTTTTTTGTGGTGGGCGGGAGTCCTTTCAGATCAATTACTGTTGAGGTCAGCGCATGATTTTGGATTTTATTGGATTGGATTGAATTAGCCTTTATTAGTCTATAGTGGATATATTATATTATACATATATATATATAGTAAGAGGACAGGAAAGTCTCGTTATATCGATATCGGATATGCTCGATAGTCCCGGTTATATCGATACTATTTCTATGCACGCACGGAGAAAATTACATGCAAACAGGGTCGGATATATCGATAGTCCCGGTCTTATATCGACAATTTTTCGGACTTCCCTTGAATATCGATATAACGACACTTTACTGTATGATATATACATATATATACAGTAAAGTCTCGTTATATCGATATTCAAGGGAGTCCGAAAAATTTATCTATTAATTTACTTACTCATTTATTTACTTATCTCTTTACTTATTTGTTTAGCTATCTAGGTAGATAGCACTCTAGCTATCTAGCTAACTAGCTATTTGTTTATTTGTTTTGTTCATGTCTGGCTGTGAATGAGTTAATTATTTTTTTGTCTATATTTTCGCTTCTGGTTGGAATTTGCTCCCTTTATGAGTTGCCTTTGGGTTCTGCCTGCCACACCTGCATTGTATATCGTAAATGATTGTCGACTATTGCCGCGTTGTGATGTCATTGTGCTTTGTACCACGCTTCAATTCCATGTTTTCATTTTTCATTCCGGTCTACAATAACAATCGAGCCAGCTGTTGTTCTGCCATCCAATAATTCATGCATGAACTGTGTTCTGGCCCCCGTGTAATGCATGACATTCTTGCAGGTTGTTTTGGTTTTGGGAGGCTGCCAGGCTCAGTTTTGCACCTCTTAGCAAGCTCGGTTTGATGCGGTGTGAATAATATTCAGACATATACGCACACGCCTTCCATGGTGTTCGTTCGGCGAAAGCAATAAGGGGGGGGGGGACCCTCCCTGATGTTTTAGGTGGCATTTGATGTGGGATGAACACATTTGGCCATGTGTTTCCATTACCCCATTGTGTTCATCACAAAATAAACTAGTTTCCTTTCCTCCTTCATTTATATGAACACGTTGACTTGAAAATGCTCATACGGTGTGATCGCATTTCTGCCTGAATCAATTACAACAACAACAACAAAAAAATCACTCAAGAGGCAGTCCATTCAATTAACCTCTAAGGACTCGTTTCCCTCCAAGGCATTGCTCCTTCCTGTGGAGCAACAGTGTGATAAATCCTTGGCAAATGGGAGGCACATATTTTCCAGATCTAAATCCGTCCGTGTGCCATGTGGAACGCTTCCCGCCCCCCCCATGGTCGCATCATTTGAACATCTCCGTTTTTGCGTATGAGATTTCTATCTGTGCATTGACCATCACACTTTGCGGTATGGCGTGATTCACTATTGTTTAGATATTTTATTGTTGTTTTTGTATGTGCATATTTTCATCCCAGTAGCCTCAAATATTCAAAATTAAAGCAAAACAAATGACACGAAGAAATGATCGATCAGAATATTTTCACACTACACACTGTACTATCATCCTGAACTCCATTTTTTGTCTTTTTTTCTGCAAGACTGCACGTCAACCGTTTTTTGTTTGTTTTTGCATGACTGCATTACGTCACTTTACATACGACACTACGCCACTTTACTTACAACACTACCTCACTGTACATACGTCACTACCTCACTTTACATTCAAAAATCACATGTATTTTCTGTTGTCAATTGTCTGTCTTTTTTAGCTACATTTTAAGTGCCTTGCACGCTGCAAATTACCAAATGAACTTAGTTTGGTAATTTGCATACTCGGCACGGCAGCCAATCAGAAGCCTGTTTCGTGCTTCGAACTATACCGTGACTGTAAAGTGTACTTGAGAGTTTTGATACACGCTTAGAAAGCGGAGTCCACGTGGCTTTTAGCAGACAACGTAACACAAACATTGCATTGTGCACCATGATGACAACTGAAGCAAAATCTTCAGCAAAGGATATATACCATAAATTAAGCAAGGGAGCATTTGTGGTAGGCACTTCCTTAATTAAAAAAATCCTTTATACTTCGCAACAATGATTTTTTTTTTGCGTTTAGTCATCTTATTGTGTTTCAAGTTGTGATTAATGGGGCAGGCAACTTTTCACAGTTGTCTGCCCGGGTGTCCGCTAACTTTACAGACTTTACAGTTGTGGTATAGTCCGAAGCACGAAGCAGGCTTCTGATTGGCTGCCGTGCCAAGTATGCAAATTGCCAAATGAACGTTCGTTTGCCAATTTACATACTCGGCACGGCAGCCAATCAGAAGCCTGTTTTGTGCTTTGGACTATACCGTGACTGTAAAGTGTACTTGACAGTTTTGAAAGCCGCTTAGAAAGAGGAGTCCATGTGGCTTGTAGCAGTTTGCTTGTAGCTTTTGCTAAACGTTTGATTTAAAAAAAAAAAACTTTTTTTTCCCTTAAAGTTGTCAGCCACCCGTGCCGAGACAAAAGTTGTACGCCCGAGGTAAAAGTAGTTGACGTTATTTCAAACACTGCTTATATATGGAAAAAGTCTAAAAATACACCACTCATTAGGGGGTGTGCCTTATACTCCGATGCGCCCAATACACCGGGAAATACGGTCATTGTATTTTCATTTGTGTCACGCAACAATACAATCCATTGAAAAGTAGAATGTCCATTTGATGTCCACTTTAAGAAATAGAAGGAGGATAGTGAATAGGTTAAAAAAAAAAAAGCTGTCTTAGCAATGGCCTACCTCGGACCGTTTTTTCGGGTCATCTTTGTCAGCTGTCAAATATTTGAGCGTATGAAGCGGTGCGGCGAGTTACCGAGATGTCTATTTGAAGGGATTTTAACTCATTTGAGCAATTACATGCTTAACTGGCCCAAGATAATCGGTCGGCCAAAAGCTTCTCCCTCTCCTTGCCGATCCTCGGCTCTGTCTCCGAGCTTCCTACGCCGCAAAAGAGAACGCTCCCCAATAGCGGGATTTAGAGCACAAAAGCTTCCCCTGAATGGAACCAAAGCCTCAGAGAAATTAATTGCCTCTAACAAACAGCATGACTGCTAGCATGTTTTGTTTCCAACCATTCTCATCAGGCTTCCCGATGGAGAAGGGTGGTCCGCACTCCTAAAAGGGGATGAACCTACAAAGTATGGACTTTGTACGAAAGTTCCTGATTATGTGCTTTTTTTAAGGAGACACATAGATGTGTGGTCTATGCACTCTTTTCTAATACACTAACTCACGTGTCGGTAAAGTGAAAATGTGTGTGTGTGGGTGGGGAGAGGTTGATGTAGGTAGAGCTGCTCCTCTTTTAATAGCCAAATTTGCCTTGTCAGGAATTTGTCCAACGTGCATTAGCTTAAAGGACAACCGACGTCACCAGAAAAACGTTTTATAGCATCTAAAATACCCAAAACACGCCATATGATATTTTTAGTCAAATGCAAAACACCGATAAAAATGACTTAAAGTGTCCAAAATATGCAAAAAATTGAGCTGCGAATTGGGCATTTTCAGAAAGTCCCGCCCCGGTTCGTGACGTCACGCCAAGACGTCTTGCATTGCTGGAGAATCCAAACAATGGCTTCAGATTCGGAGATAATGCTTTCTTGTTACACATCCAGTTATGAATATGATTCAAATAGTTCTGAAGAGGAAAGCATACATGTTTGCAATCGATTAAATAAATTATTTGTGCCATTTTGAGGCAACATTGTGGGAAAATCTCTCACCCAAAAAAAAGAGGCACAAAATGGCGACATCCTGCGGCCACCTCCATTTCTACAGGCTGATAAATTCCTTATATGGCGTTTGGACGCCCTCTTCTGGCCTTCTGGCGGCTTTTGGGTGCAACACGAGGTCCCCAGACCAAACAAGTGCAGCAAAATACATTGACGTGATGGAAGGACCGCTACAATGCGTCTTTTTTACGGTCATGGGGCATTTTGTTTTGTGTGTCTGGGTATTTGTCTCTGTTTTTGCTTTTTTATTTTTTTACTTTTATTTTTGTCTTTTTTTATTCTTATTTGTCTCTGTATTTATTTATTTTTATTTTTATTTTTGTTTTTTATTGTTTTTATTGTTTTTTTATTTTTTATTTCTATTAATTCTTATTTTTATTTTTTATTTTTTATTTCTATTTATTCTTATTTTTATTTTTTATTTCTATTTATTTTTATTTTTATTTGTCTGGGTTTTTTTTAATGTTTTTATTTATTTCATTTGTTTTAATTTAGTAATTTTTAATACAATGTGAGAAAACAACACTAATCTAAAATATTAAATATATTTTCTTGAAGATATTTCATATGAAAAATTATTCAACCATTCAACTTTTCAAACCTAAATCTCATTGAATTCCTCACGGTTTAGGTTTCGGAAATTTGAAATTTCTCTTTAACCGGACTGTGGGTGGTGGGGGGCGGGGGGGTGACTATTATAAAATGTTTGATTTGTTTTATATCTTGAATACTTTTCGAAAAGACAGTTTTGATGTCATTCAGCTCTTGAGGTATGTCCATGTCAAACATTTGAAGAGGGCCTAATGGGGGATGAGCAATTGTTGCTAAGGTGCCTGATTTAAAAAAAAAGCCACATGGATACAAAATGAATAACATTAAATTAGTTATGGATTTGGTGGGTTCACTCTGTACTCAATAGTTGCGTTTCACTATTTTTCTGGCGAATATGCGGCACATTTTGCCCCAGTTCTATCCTCCCCTTGCTCCCACACACCCCACATGTCACCATTGTGTCATTCGCCACCAGCGTGGCATCTATCACGCCGCCGCAGACTCCGCCGCCGCCGACCGCCCGGCTCCACAAAAGGAGAGGCCGGGCACGCACAAAGACATTTGCATTCTTGCATCTCATTTCGGTTTATAATTGCAAGGCGGCGTTGGCGGCCCGCACGCCATTATCTGCCGCCATTTTATCAGTGACGTTTGAAACGTGGCGTTTAAATGTCAGTGATTGACTACGGAAAAAGGAGTGACCTTTTGTGGTGTCATCTTTTTCCTCTCTCCTTTATCCCCCCCTGTTCGCTCTTCTTTCTTTCACTTTCATTCTTTTTGCTTTTTCAATGTATTTTTTTTAAGCTTGGACTGTGTTTTGTTACTGTTTTGTTGGTCATGTGCTACATTGACTCCTTTCACTTTAGTGCTGACACAAAAATACTTTAATACTATATTATATTTACTATAATACTTTATTTATCAATCAGTTATATAGTGAGTTGTCTAGCTATCTATTGGCTATCTGTTAGCTTTCTTTTAGCTATCTATTTGCTATCTATTAGCTAACTGGCTGGCTAGCTCGCTATCTGGCTGGCTATCTATTGGTTATATAGCTAGTTGTCTAGCTGGCTACCTATTGACTATCTATTAGCTTTCTATTCGATATCGATTAGCTACCTATTAGCTAACTGGCCGGCTGTCTATTAGTTATATTGCTAGTTGTCTAGCTGGCTTTCTATAAGCTAGCTAGCTTTCTATCTATTTGAGTTACTATCTATTTAAGTGAACACTGGCGCGTGTGGCTGCCGCTTCTCACCCACAGAAATACTTCTCCTGTGACTGAACACTGACCTTGAGAGTTTTGAAAGGCGCTTAGAAATGAAATGTATTATTATTTATTTTTTTATTTATTTATTAGAGAAATATAGAAGCAGGCATCCATTCGTGATGAAGAGGTCTCACTTGTTGTGATTGCATTTTTACAACTAGAAATATATTTTTATTCTCTATTTTATTCTCAACAAATTTCTTAGATTACCCGTTCTAAAAATTAACTCACTGCCATTTCCGAATTCATTCGGGAATTGAAAATATGACATAGAGCGCCATTCCCGAATTGCTTCGGGTTTTGGTTTTTCTTGCTAGGGTGCCGATAAAGCGCGGGTCAGATGTCTGGCAATGTTTTTCCCCTTCCACAAGGGGGCTGAATTACCATTTTTTTCCATCTTAACGCTTTGTTCCAGCTTCAGGTGTTGTTAAAGCACAATATAAATCAATATGTATTCATTGCATTGTATTTTGGACAGCCACCCTCATTTCAAGCTCATATAACTCCAGACCCATATCATTTAGGAATTAACTCTATTTCTGATAAAAGAAGAGAGTGTTAAGTTTCTTACGCTGCATTGAATGTTGATGTCATCCTAAAACTCAATATTCTGTGGGTCCTTGAATTTGAGTGACAATGACAAAAACCCAGGCACTGGAGTGGACACATTTCTGTATGTCTGGCAGTGAATGAGTTAATTTTTATGTCATTTTTGTGCATACTTTGTTCCAGTCTGGTACTAGAGTTTAGATCCCATTTTTTAGTTATTATTTGTACATGCAATATTTTCATATCCCACATTATTATTGATTTCATAGTTGATCATAGTTGATTTCATAGTTGAATGTAGTTTGGTGGACTTTTGCCTTGAATTTTAAAGGACAACCGACGTCACTTTTTTGTTTCCTAACTGACATCAGAAAAACGTTTTATAGCATCTAAAATACCCAAAACACGCAGTATGATATTTTTATTCAAATGCAAAACACCAATAAAAATGACTTAAAGTGTCCAAAATCTGCAAAAAAAATCGAGCTGCGAATTGGGCATTTTCAGAAAGTCCCACCCCAAGTTCGTGATGTCACACCAAGATGTCTTGCATTGCTTGAGAATCAAAACAATGGCTTCAGATTCGGAGAATATGCTTTCTTTTTACACCTCCAGTTATGAATATGATTCAAATCGTTCTGAAGAGGAAAGCATACATGTTTGCAATCGATTGAAGAATTTATTCCATGCCATTTTGAGGCAACATTGGGGAGAAACGATCACCAGAAAAGAGGCAGAAAATGGCGACCTCCTGTGGGCACCTCCGTTTCCACAGGCTGATAAATTCCTTATATGGAGCTTTTGGGTGCAACACAAGGTTTTCACACCAAACAAGTACAGGAAATTACATTGACGTGATGGAAGGACCGCTACGATGTGTCTTTTTTTTTCGGTTAGGGGGCGTTCCTTTAGTGACGTCACGTACGGACTCGTCACCAACTCAAAAACAAGACTTCCTGAATATTCAGCGCAAGTCTTAAAATGTAAAATATAGCTATATGCTGTGGAATCTTTTTAAAATACGCTCAGTAGAAGTCATTTGAAGCCATTTTACAAATTATGGACACAACTTGTCCGGAGACATCGGTTGTCCTTTAAAGGGTAACAACCTTGTATTACGCGTGCAAATTTTGGGTGTGAACTTGATAGGATGCTTATTGTGCACTGTACATAAATACAAATATCTAACATGGATAAAAAAGTACACAGACGCACAAATATTTGTGATCTCCAACCTGTGCCTATTTCTCCTGACACCTGTCACGGTCGATTTGGGACCACCAATCCGCAAACTAGCCCTCAAGTTCCTACGCCTTTCCAGATGTATGTCTAATAATAATACTTTATGATTAACGTTAGATGTGGTTTTGTATGTACAAGTCACGCATTCACAGATACAAATAATGACATTGATTAGATATTGTTGTTTTTCTTGAAAAAGATGTGGAGAACCCCCCTCCCCCTCTTCTTAATCTTCTCACTATACTTCACTTGCAACATATGACAGCTCGGCCATTTCCTTGGAAAGCGAAACACTCTTTATTACTTCTAAATGCCGCTCGAGGGAAACAGAATAAAATGCGCTCTTGCTTCCAAGCGTGAACACGCGTGTAATGAGCTGACAACCGTAGGAAGCACATTCTTTTAAGAGTTTATCAAACTACGCTGCGCCTTGCTAATTAGAAGGCAGCCACACAAGCAAGCAAGCGGATCCGTTTCCATTTGATTTGATCCTGGCGCAGAGAAGCTCCCTATTAGCATCCTCCTCCCAGCGAATATGACAGTAATTGCCGTCTTACTTGTGTTGCTGTTGTGCCATTCGGAGAATGAAGCGCGTACTGTAGCTTATTATTGCGACACGCAGTCTGGGGAATCAAATAAATCACTTAGGTTATCTTATTAATTAAGTCCAAATAAATGCGCTCAGACTAATTTATTCCCTCCAAATACCAGGGGGATCTCACGGTGTAACTAATGGCGCAGCCTGACATTTCCTCGTCTTAAAAAAAAAAATAATAAAGAAAGAAATAGCCTCAAGTGATTTATTTCGATTTTTCCAATTATAGATAATTCCTTTTGGCTATAGCGTTCGGTAATCTTTATATTGATAGGCCAAATATTGTTTGAATGTGCATTGTGGTTTGTTGCAGTGGCGAAAAAAATGTGAACAAAATTGGTGGAGTCAGCGTTTATGCATTTGTCGCACCCGTAGGTAATTTGTGAATATTAAATACACATTTTCATGAATTGATCACAACCGATTATGGAAGTGTGTTTCAAGCAATCTCTGATTGAAACATACAAATGACATTATCATCATGCCAAAATGTGGCTACATTTTGTACCTAATCACAAAATGTGTTTTTTTTTTTGGTAGTACCGTCTTAACTCTCATTGGATATTACATGTATTTAATTTATTTATTTATTTATTTATTTATTTATTTATTTAGGTACAGTAAAGTCTTGTTATATCGATATTCTCGGGAGTCGGAAAAAATATCGATATAATCGGACTATCGATATATCCGATCCTGTTTGCATGTAAATTTTCTCTTTGCGTTCATAGAAATAGTATTGTAATAAGCAGTACTATCGATATAACCGATATCGATATAACGAGACTTTACTGTATTTGTTTATTTACGTATGTATTTATTTATTTACTTATTTATTTACTTATTTATTTATTGATATATTTATTTACTTACCTACTTGTTTATTTATTTATGTATTTTTTTGCCTACGTATTTATTAATTTACTTAACTTCTTATTCATGTACAGTAAAGTCTCGTTATATCGATATCGGATATATCGATAGTCCCGGTTATATCGATACTATTTCTATGCACGCACGGAGAAAATTACATGCAAACAGGGTCGGATATATCGATAGTCCCGGTTATATCGATATTTTTCGGACTCCCTTGAATATCAATATAACGAGACTTTACCTATTTATTTACCAATTAATTAATCGATTAATTAATTAATTAATGTATTTATTTATTTGTTTGTTTGTTTATTTATTCATTCATTTCTTCATTTATTCATTCATTTACTTGTTCATTTATCGGTTTACTTATTTACTTACCTTATTTATTTACTTACCTATTTATTTGCCAATTAATTGATTAATTAATTAGTTTTCTTATTTATTTATTTATGTATTCATTCATGTATTTATTCATTTATTCATTCATTCATGTCTTCATTTATTTACTTGTTCATTTATTGGTTGACCTATTTACTTACCTATTTATTTATTTATTTATTTATTTATTTATTTATTTATTTATTTATTTATTTATTTTAATTTGATTCACTTCGCTATGTTAGGGTCATTTGAGAAAATAAAACGATGTAAAGACTGACAGAATGTGATATCATGACAGGAAGTCCGAGAAAATAAAACGATGTGCAACGAAATAGAAACAATGTTTAAAATGTGTTTGTATAGCGAATTGCCCTAACCGACTTATTTAATTATTTGTTTATCTACTTATTTATTTACTTACTTGTTTATCTTTATTCATTTAATCCAAAAAAAAGGATGCCCAGTTCCCTCACCCACCCCTTCAATCCCTTCAGTGGACCAACACTCGATCCAAAGCACTCAAGTGCATCTCCACGCCTCCCTTTTTATGAGCCGCGAGCATTTGAAAACCCCGGAGCCTCGTCGCGCTTATCTGACCCCCAAACTTGGCGTATGGTGACCTTGACCTGCACCTCACCCCTTCTTGGTCCTCAGGGCTACATCTGTTCCTTTCCTGAAGACACCCAAGTCGTTAGCCATACTGGAGCATCATCAGCTTGGGGCTCCATTTGTTTTCTCCGGAGAGGTCAGAGGAGGGTTGTCATGAAGGACTGAACTTGATCTGCTTTTTCCTCCATGAATTAGTCTGGTGCAACGAGGACTGTAAATAACGCATGTTTAATATTGGACGCAAAATGGAATCTGGGCCAAAACGGACATTTGATTCTTTTCCCAATAAAAACAAACACCAACCATCAGTCACTCTATCAGACGGTGTTTCTTTGTTACAACAATATATTTCTGCATAGAAAAGCCGAGGTTTGTTCTTACAATCTCCCACTCACTAAAGTTGGCTTGGAAAAAAAACCCAGAAACGTGTTCTGTCATTTTGAGCCTGCGGTTGATATCTTGATTGTGATGGCCTTTGTTAGTTTTAAGAAATCTTTGAATTGTCTGACCTTTCTGGATGAGACAATGGCCAGCTTGGCGAGCGGGCCAGATCGCACCAGTTAGATGTTGACATTCATATTAATGAAGGCACTCTGTCGGCGTCACCTTTAAATACATGATCAATTAAAACGACGGTTAGCGACCTAGCAATGAAAACAACTCGGGCCCCCGGATACAAATAAGTTCTTTATTCGATCCGATTTTGTAACAAAAAGATAAATGTTGGAAATGAAGAAGGAGAGAAACTGTCTCCTGGTCGTATTGAGTTTTCTAAGTATGGGAAAATATCCCTCCATACTGAGAACACCCCGTGGTATCGTATCGCCGCTAAGTCATGGGGTAGGCTAAAGGTTACGACTGTGAAACATGGCATTGATCCCAACACCTGACAACATGGCCTTCTCAGGTTCTCTTTTTCTTCTACAGTATTTTGCTTTTCTGTTTTGTCTTGTTTCCTTTTTATAATTGCAACGTTGCTCGTTGTTTGTGCAGTTTCATCTCTTGCAGCGTCATAATAAATAAATACATAAAAAAGATAACGTGATTAATAAATCTATACACAAACACATGAAGACATAAAAAATGAAAGACTAATAAATAACTAAATACATAAAATAATGCATACATAAATACATGCATACATACATACATACATACATACATACATACATACATACATACATACATACATACATACATACATACACACATACACACATACCTACCTGCCTACCTACCTACCTACATACATACATACTTACACACATACTACATACATACATACATACATACATACATACATACATACATACATACATACATACATACATACATACACACATACATACATACATAGATTAATAAAAAAATAAATACACAAATAAATAAAGACATAAAGAAATAAAAAAGACTAATAAATAGCTAAATAGATAGGGAGCTGGGCACCCTTTTTTGGATTAAATTAATAAACTGATAAACAAATAAATACCTAAATCAAAATATTAAATAGATAAAAATGTAAATACAGTAAAGTCTCGTTATATCAATATTCTCGGGAGTCAGAAAAAATATCGATAAAACCGGACTATCAATATATCCGATCCTGCGGCATGTAAATTTTCTCCTTGCGTTCATAGAAATAGTATCGTAATAAGCAGTACTATCGATATAGCCGATATGGATATAACGAGACTTTACTGTAAATAGATTAATAAATACTTCAATACACAAAGAAAGAAAGAAAGATAGAAAGAGAGAAAGGGAGAACGAAAGAAATAGATAAAAAAATGAAGAAATAGAGAAATAAAAAAATGCCTAATAAATAACAAAAGTGATAAATAATTACATAAATATGTAAATAGATAAATACGTACATACATCAATTCACAAACAAATAAAGAAAGGGAAGGAAAGAAAGACATGAATAAATAGATAAATGAAGTAAATTAATAAATACATAAATACACAAATAAGGAAAGACAAAAGAGATAAAGTAATAAAACAATGAATGACTATAAATAAGTACATAAGTAAATAGATAAATGGATAAATAGATAGATAAATAGATAAAAAAGAAATAAATAATCCGGAATGATATGCATTATTATCTTCTACGGGTACATTTTCAAAGTCCGTATTTAGGATGGAAATTATGATTGCCGTTTCATCTTTTCTCCATCGTATCGGCCATACTTGTGTGTCCGGAAGCCGAGGAGATGAGGAAGCTCAGTATGCTCTGCATTATCATAAATCAGACCTAAAGAGAATGAATATCCAGCCACTCTATGTGCAAGGGCCGCACTATTTGTATGGCCAATGTGACCTTTCTCCATGACCTCTCAGATTAGGTGTTCGACATCGAAAATTGCACTCTAGATGCAGTCCATAAATCATACCCGGTTATTTTATTTATTTATTTTATTTTTTTTTTTTGTGGGGGGGAGGGTTGAAAGAGCTATGTAAATGCCAGCCTACTAGCTAGGTAAACAAGACTAACCCCCCCCCCCCCCAATACGAATGGCTTGAAAATTGAAGAATAGCACCTTATTTTTCAGCTGAAATTGCTTTTGAAACCCAGTCCTCCGAATGGAGGGGGGGGGGGGGTAATGATGGGAGCCATGCAGTGATTTGTGCTGGGGGAATAGAAATGGCTTGAAGATAAGCACACTCAACACAGTCCCTATGTTGATGCGCTGTAGCAATGATCAAAGATATCATCTGAGCATATTATTCGATCCCATGCAGGCACCCCCAAATATTTCTGTATCTGATGTGACATCCGCCCCCGATGCGCTAGCTCTGGTTTTTGCGGACAAAGGGCCCGGCTTCCACCAGGCCGCTTTGACCGGTCTGTGAGGAAAGGTTAGTTAGCTTTGAGAGGATGGATATTACAATGAATACTATTTGAATTCCCTTTTTATGACGTACTTGTGATTGTGTTGAGCTGCGATAACTGCTGAAAAACTAATCAATTGTGTTTTAGACGACGAAACCACGGTAACGGCAACAGACAATATAACCGGGACTATCGATATATCCGACCCTGCGTGCATGTAATTTTCTCCTTGCGTTCATAGAAATAGTATCGTAATAAGCGGTACTATCGATATAACCGATATCGATATAACGATATCGATATAACGAGACTTTACTGTATATCGCCAAGGAGCGCACTTGGACGCACCACGGTGAACTAATTAATCATTTTGTCAATTGGTCGTAGACTGTAGGGCTCGGTTTATGTCGTCTTTGCTCTGGAAAATAAATACATGAAATAAATGAATTAATAAAGTGATAATTAATTAATACGTATTGATTTATATAGCTCTTTAACAACTCAAGCTATTTATTTAGCCATCCATTTATTAAAATACATAAATGAAATAATTCAAGAAATAAATTGATAATTAAGTAAATTAAGTTTATTTATGTATTTATTTATTTTTTATTTATTTATTCTTACAATACAATGCATATATATTTATATAGCTCTTTAACAACAGCTGAAGCGATTTATTTAGCCATCCATTTATTAAAATAAATAAATGAATAAATAAAGTTATAATGAAGTCATGAATGACCCTGGACAATAAATTTATTGATTTATTTATTTGAATATGTATTTATTTATAAAATACCATACATATTGATTTATATAGCGCTTTAACATCTGTAGCTATTTATCCATCCATTTATTAAAATAAATACATGAAATAAATGAATGTAAAATGAAGTAAATTGAGAAGAAATGAATGACCCACTGAATAGATGTTTATTTATTTGATTATTAATTTATCCAATAATAATAATAATAATACATTATATGTACAAGCACATTTCAAAACTCTCAAGGACACCTTACAGTGAACAAGATCAAAGCTTTTTGCTAAACAATATATATTGATTTATATAGCGCTTTAACAACAGCTGGAGCTATTTATTAGTTTATATGTTTATTTATTGCTTATTTTTCCCATTGAGTTTAGCCGTTACCACTGTAACAATGTGCCATGATATACCATGACATTTGCTGCTACTAAATGTTATTTATTTTTTTCTATAGAACTCCATCATTTTCAATAAATTGCATGCTACAAGGATACCCCCCCCCCACCTCTTTTTTTTACATATTGTAGATGTGACATGGATGGAGTATTGTCTAATGGCTTCGTTGTGATAGAAATCTTTGCTGTTGGCAATATGTTGTATCGCAACTTCAAAGCTAACCCGCAGATTTGTCATGTTTTTCAAATTGATCATTGCTGAGGTGGCAACATTCAAGTTTTGTGATTCCACCAGTATATTTCACAATTGTAGTATTTTTTTAACCGTAATGGTATGAGTCTTGTTAAAGTGAAAAAAATGCAAATGTTATGATTTTTTATTTAAATCGCCATCCATTTCATTGGAGCAAATTAATTTGCTAGCGAACTGAGTCTTGGAAGGAGTTACCTTCCGTTTTCTGAGGTGTGACGGCATGATTCTCATACTGTTTTGGCAGCTGCTCAGTATTACATTCCCACATTTGCGACTTTCAAGCAAAGCGCACCCAGTGGCAAGCCGGCAGGATGGCTAAAACCTTACATCTGCTACAAGTCCGCAACACTCCCCGTCGCAGTGTCGGCATCGTGATATCGCTTGGGTGGGATGCCGCTTGGCAGCTTGTTACTTTTTTCAACCCCCATTGCGTTCTAAGTAGGTTGGGTAGCGAGCAAAGTGTTTCATTTCAGCACGGTGGACCACTGATGCCTGCGGTAGATCCCCTGTTATCTAATCAAACAGCACTGGTCAGTTAGGATGCCAACTCCTAAATCCACAGCCGCCTGTAAAGCCGTAGGGGGAGATTAGCCGCCACAGCTCCAATGTCCTACATTCAAAGACTTCCTCTTAAGATCTTTTTTTTCCCTGGAAAGTACAGTTAGCCATACAAGCAAACACACAGCGACACACAGAGACACACAGCCCAAAGTAAGAATCCTTCATGCTGTAATGGGGCTATCACAAAGACCGCACAGCTTGCATTTTGGAAGAAGACCCGGTGATTTTTGTCAGCCACTAGAATATCTCAAATGGAGAATTCAAAACACATTTTATTTTATTTTTTCCCAAAAAAAAAATGGTGGTGGGAGACGGTCATCCTTGGATTCAGGTTGTATTCACCATTTTTTGTCTTATACAAGAACTACAGTGATACCTCGGTTTACGAACCCCTTGGCTTACGAATGTTTAGGTTTACGAACATTAAATTTCTGAAAATTTTACATTGGCATACGACCTTTTCCGTTGCATTCGATTTTTTTCGTACACGGAGCTGCCTCAATCAGCGATGTGTCGTTCGCAAACGAGCCCGTTCTTTTAACAACAAAATGGCCGACTGTTTTTGTCCTTTATTCCCCACCCCCAGTCTTCGGTTAAAGCCACGTGATTGGTCAAGAACGCAGCAGTGAGGGGGGTGGTTTAAACATTAAAGAGGCAGGCAAACGGCAGTGAGGGAGTTTCAACTTTGATAGTTCAAATGCAGAGTGTAGACTGCAAGGTTAAAATATCCCATCAATCAAGCTCCACAAACAACTCGCGCAAGCCATCTGTACACTTGATGCAAAAAGCTATCAACCCAGCTAAACAGAACACAATTGATGAAGAACTAGATAAAATTATCACAGAGAAAGCAACTACAATGGATCATTCCTCAAGATGGTGAAAGAAGCTTAGGTTCCTCATCAAGCCTTTAATGCTGTTGAAACCAGCCATTCCATTCCATCAAGCCATCAACGACCATCACAAAGGTAAATAAAATGACTTTATTATACATTGCAGTTTATTCCTTTAATTATAATACCATAGCACATTTATTATACATAAAATAAGGTATATTTTGTGTAGGTTTAGAACATTAGAAAGTCAAACATTATGTTTTTAGGGGACCTGGGAACGGATTATTCTCATTTTAAATGGTTTCCTATGGTAAATTATTTTTTGGGATGCACACTTTTCGCCTTACACACTGTCTGGGAACCAATTAAGTTTGTAAACCAAGGTATCGAGATGATACGTACACTAATAATAAACATACAAAATAAAAGCTCAGAATCAGAATCAGAATCAGAATACCTTTATTCGTCCCGCAATGGGGAAATTTGCAGTCCACAGCAGCAATTGAAGAGGGATGGGGTTGGGGTGGGAGTGAAAGGATAGAAAACAAGATATTCTAAGCATAACAAAATAAAAATGTCAACTGTATACTGTGCAAATGTAGATGTGCAAAAACCGTTCTATAAACAAGACTGTACATAGTGCAGAATCAAGAGATGCATTAAGATATATTGCAACAACCCATATTTACAAGTGTCCAGTTTTTTTTTTTTTTTTTCACATGTGATCATTGGGAATTGTGAAGCCTGACAGCAGTCGGTAGGAACGAGCGGCGGTACCTCTCCTTCTTGCAGCGCGGGTGTAATAGTCTCTGGCTAAAGGAGCTACCCAGAGCTGTCAGGATGGGCAGGAGGGGGTGGGAGGGGCTGTCCGTCATAGCTTTTAGTTTAGCTAACGTCCGTCTGTTGCCCACCTCCTCAAGAGAGTCCAGCGAGCAGCCCACGACAGAACTGGCCCGCTTGACAAAGCGCTCCAGTCTTTTTCTGTCCCGGGTGGTGATGCTGCCTGACCAGCAGACAATGCCATAGTGGATGGCTGATGCCACCACAGAGTCATAGAAAGCTTGACTTATTCATGAATATTTACCTCTCTGGATCATTTTCCTTCTACCCCCCACAAAAGAAATGCTATTATTTATTGTAGTCGCTGTTATTTGACTCTGCGCTCTTAATCCCTGTCACAAGTGTAAATCACGAGTGTTTAAATGCTGATAATCGCAAAGTAAAGAGTCCTGCTTCGCCAATGTAAACAGTAACCAGATGACTCCGTGTCAGTGAAAGTTACACTGCTGGGAACAGATGGGTTCCTCTTTAGCGGGATGGATGGTGTCACAGCACACATCTCCATCAAATTAGCGTACGCAGAGTAACTCCTCTAACCCCCTCCTCCCCAAGTTGCCCTTAGCGTACACCGGAAAGCAGGTGTCTGCTAAATAATTTGGTCAAAGATCAGTGAGTTAAAGGTTGAGGCCAGGGCCAGAGAGGGCCAGGGTCATTCTAGTGGTAGGGAACCGGTGAGACATGATCTCCTCAAGTCTGAAACAACCAAACCCCAAGGTCATCCATTAGTGCTCTCGTCCATTGGCGCTGAAAGACCTGCAATAAATTTACTGTGCACCCTTAACCCTCTTAATACTCCCACTGACCCAGATGAGGAGATCAGCTCCCTCAGGGAGGGGCGCGTTACATGATTAGCAATGCACGTCCATTGGCGGCTATTATGTTCCCAGGGCTTAGAATGGGTGACTTCATACTGTAAATACTTCACATGTACAAACCGAGGATTTAAAAAAATATTTTAAAAAGCGCAATGCGATCATCGAACATGCCTGTAATTGCCCGAATCAATCTGCTTCTCCGCATTGATAATAACGCGCGCAAGATTGCGTCTTTAATTCAACGAACAGTGAGATGTTTTATTATCTCGCACAGCCATCTGTGATCAGTTTCAAACGGTGTTCATGTCTGACTATATTCTTAAAGGACAACCGACAAGTTGTGTCCATAATTTGTAAAATCACTTCAAATTACTTTGACTGAGCGTATTTTACAAAGATTACACCGCATATGGCTATATTTTACGTTTTAAGAATCGCGCTGAATATTCAGGAAGTCTTGTTTTCGAGTTGGTGACGATTCCCGACGCGACGTCACGTCAGGAACGCCCCTGACCAAGAAAGCGACACACAATGCATTTTGGGTACTTTGTTTTGTCTGAAAACTTCATGTTGGTACGTGTTGATGACGAAAACACATAAATAATGTGATGGTGAATCGTTGTTGTGTTGCACCAAGACTACTATTTGATACTAGTTGACACAAATTCCAGCAGACAAATCAGCCCATTTACAACGGAGCTTGGGCGCCATCTTGTACATTTTCTGGGACGCTACATTGTAGTCCTGACGGCTCGAATTGATACGGACGAACTTCTTTAATCGATTGCAAACATTTATGCATTCCTCTTCAGAACTATTTAAATCATATTCATAACTGGATGAATAACAAGAAAGCATCTTCTCCAAATCTGAAGCCATTGTTTTGATTCTAGAGCAAGGCAAGACGTCCTGGCGTGACATCACGAACAAGGGGGCGGGACCTTCTGAAACTCGTCATCTCCAAGGTCATTTTGAAGTAGTTTTGAGAGACTTTTTGTTTTGCATTTGGCTAAAAATATCAGCCTGCGTGTTTTGGGTATTTTAGATGCTATAAAAGTTTTTCTGATGTCAGTTAGGAAAAAAATGGTGTCGGTTGTCCTTTAAGGAACATCAGAGTTATGACTGATTCTTATCTGGCCTTTCAAACATTGAGCAACTTAGCTACCTTCTTTTGTTTAATACCACGGAGGGGGCGGGGCGGTGGGGATGTGGAAGAAGAAGCCACAGAAAGAGAGGAGAGAATGAAATGTCAACAGTGTCAACCGCTTCCTTTAAATGGGACTCTCCTATGATCTCTTGCCACCGCGCTCGGTCAAACCTTTCCAGGTGTCAAGACTGGGGTGTCGGGGGGGGGAAAAAAAAGCGACAATGACACAGTGTTGACAGGACGGAAAGACATCCCGGTTTTCACCCCGCTCGCAAGACATCGTCTCCCCCGGCTTCAACGCAAGCTTTAATGAATCTAGCAACACCTTAAACTTGGACAGTGTCGCCAGGCTTTTGACTGAGGGCACCTGTTCAGTGTCACCGATAATAGGAATCTGTGTTGAACTGCTGTTGATTTGACGTCTTCTTTAACCTCTCTCGGCCCGCCTTTGCGACGTGGTCTCATTTGCTACTTCACGCGTGAAGAAATGTTCTTTTACAAAATACAACGGCGATGCGATTTCGCTCAACTGGCGTCAGCCTGTTTGGTGTGATTGTAATTGTGCGTGATTGCAATCTAGGTGTAGGATTTCTATATTTTTGGCAAGACTAGTGGGGAGGGGGTACGAAAGGGGAAAAAAAAGTCATTTTGTGCAGTTTTGCTAGCTTGATAGAGATGTTATCCAATTTTCAACTTAGTTACATCTCTTTTTCTAAATGGTTTTCAAATTGGCCTTTTTGGTTTTTGATGTGATTATCTCTTCTATTTTTTAATCTCATTTGAAAAACATGTAACTATCAATCGATCGATGGATAGATCGATCTACTGAGCTAGCTAGGTAGCTAGCTGGTGATGTAGATAGTTAGCTAGCTGGCGAGGTAGATAGCTAGCTAGCGAGCTATCTGGCGAGGTAGATAGCTAGATAGCTGGCGAGGTTGATAGCTAGCTAGATGGCGAGGTAGAGGTAGCTAGGTGGGTAGCTAGTGAGGTAGCGAGGTGGGTAGCTATCTAGCTATCAGATTTCTATCTATTCTCTGTCTAACTAGCTAGCTATCTATTAGTTATCTCTAAGCTATCTAGCTAACTTTCTATCGGAGTTATTCCGGGTTGAGTGAACGCTGGCGCATGTGGCTGCCGCTGCTTACCCGCAGAAAAACTGATCCTGTGACTGTAAATTAATCTTGAGAGTTTTGAAAGGCACTTGTAAATCAAATGTATTATTATTATTATTATATACGGTACGGCTCGGTATACAGTGGCTTGTTGCCCTTTCAAGACTTTGTCAATAAAATTGAGTCAGTGAATATCATGTTGTATTGATGAAGGGAACTATCCTGCCTATCTAGCTATCTATCTAGCTATCTGTCGATCTATCTATCCATCTATCTATCTATCTATCTATCTATCTATCTATCTATCTATCTATCTATATGTTTCGCTATCTATTTAGCTACCTATCTAGATATCTATCTAGCTCCCTAGCTAGCTATCTAGATTTCGAAATACGAAATAAGAGAGATTTTTTTTCAAAATGTTCAGATTTATATAGTTGAAACAATTAGAACTTTGTCTTTAAGTACAAAACATTTATTCTTGTGTCAATGATATTTGACTGAAATGAAAAAATGGCAATTCAATCCACACACAACTGAATTAATAAAATGTTGGATAATGGGGTTTGGAGGAGAATCAATATTCCAGTAGGTCAGTGACAACTTTTCTGCCTTCCATGCCTCATTTTAAACTGTCTTTTGTGCACCCGACTGAAACACAGACGCAACGACCCCTCACCACCACCTCAACGCCCACACACACACACACCCCTGCTGAACCCACAACTCCTTTGTGCGATGATTCCGTCCCTGCATCACGTAGAGTGTCTATTACGCCAGCAATCAGGATCTTAGGCCTTTTTAATAAACATACTCCCACAGCCAGCAAATTAATAGCCATCTTGCCTATAAGTTCCCAAACTAAAAGTGGCTTGTTACAAAACACATGCCGTTTCAAGAAAAGGGGGTGAAGGGGATTGCAACAGAGGCAACCACGGCTTTAGAAGTGTGTGTGATTCCCGGTGAACTTAAGGTCACAGATTCCCAGTGGCTTCGTCTGGGCAGGGAATGGAGAGCAGCGCGGTTCAGATCTTGGGTCAGTGGAGCCTCAGAAGTGGCCAGTCAGCTTTGCTCCCAGGAGGGATGATGGTGACTGATTTCACTGGTGTTTTCTCAAGGTCTACTGAACCCTGCAGCAAAGACTCCCCCAACTTAGAGCCTGCGGAGAGAGGGGAGAAGTCATCTCATCTCCAGTTCACATAAACTCCAAAGTGAAAAGACGACGTGTGGTGGCGGTGGTCTGAATTTGGCTTAAAATGTCCGCCTCGCTGAAGAAAATCATACCGTCACCTCACGGTGGCACTGCCAAACCGTATTTCATGTGAATTTCCTTGAAATTCACCGACATGTACGGCTCTTTCTTGAACAATAGAACACATGGGGGGGCTTCCTTCGCTCCGATATCATTGCTGTATCTTGCTCCCATCCAACTATGTGAAAAGGCTCAACTTGGTCCGAATCAAAATGGCAACCTCACTGGCAAGGTATGTCCCAGCTGTGGCTCTGGCCCAACAACCCCCCCCCCCCCCCCCCCCATCCCCCCACCCCACCATTTCCCTCGTATATTGTTCCGGGCAGCTCATCCAAGGACTCTTGCTGTGTTATGTACTTAGCTAAGGTCAAGGTAGTCATTATCTGGGTCTTGTTGGCACTAAGGCCTCCTCTGATGATAGGGACTCGCTTTCAGACCCCAGCAGCTTTTTGCACTGCCTAAGAATTAACCTCTGTGAAGATCAGGTAATCAACCACCTGCAAATCTTGCCCGCCCAAGAGCCCGGTTGGGATGCCGCTGCGTTTGGAAAAGGCGTACGTGAGCCTCGTGTGTGCTGTTTGGCCCGACCCTGTGGATGTAAAATTTTGCTCCGATCTTCCTCCACCACCAGTCCTTCGTCATTTGAAGGGATTAAGTTGATGTACAGGTTGCAGAGTCAATTAGGTGGTGGAAAATGACAAGAAACCAGTATATTCTCGTATGTCCTCTGCTTGTTGTCGCCAATCAGTCGATACAAATGTTCCAATGTGTGCTAATTTCATGTACAACTTTAACATGGAGCTTGCCAAAAATTCATTGACAATCAGTACCATTTTGATACGTTGTTATGAAGATTAGAATAGTCTTCTCGGTGCTTCTCAACCCTTCCGTAACCCCCCCAAAAATACAACACAGTTGTATAGAAGGCCTTAGTGCCCAAAAATTAACTCACTCACTTCCATTCCCGAATCTATTCTGGAATTGAAAAGTGTGACAAGAAGCGCCATTTCCAAATTTGTTCAGATTTAGTTTTTTCTTGGGGGGTGCTGATAAAGTGCTGATCAGACTTCCGGCAACGATTTTCCCTTCCAAAAGGGGGCATCATTTGCCTTTTGTCCGTGTTAGTGCTTTGTTCCAGCTTCAGTTGTTGTGAAGGCATTATATAAATCATAATATATAAATAATATATAAATAATATATATAAATATACATAATATATAAATCAACATATAAATGTTGTACAGCCACCCCCATTTCATGCTCAGATAACTCCAGACCCATATTAACTCTTTTTTTCTGATGAAAGAAGAGAGTCTCAAGTTTCAACGATAAAGCGCTGGCCAGACCTCTGGCAATGTGTTTCCCTTCCAAAAGGGGGCCTTTTTTTCCATGTTAGTGCTTTGTTACAGCTCCAGCTGTTGTTAAAGCGCCATACAAAATCAATATGCATGTAATGTATTGTATTTTATACAGCCACCCCCATTTCATGCTCAGATAACTCCACACTCATATAACTTAGGAATTAATAATAATAATAATCCATCTCAATTAACTATTTTTTTTTCTGAGGAAAGAAGAGAGTCTCAGGTTTCTAACGCTGCGTTGAATGTTTATGTAGTCCTGAAACTCAATATTCTGTATGTCCTGCAATTTGAATGAAAATGACAAAAAAACCCTGGCACTGGATTTGACACATTTTTTGCACATTGTTTGGCAGTGAATGAGTTAATTGGGTGATACTGCTTGGTATAAACATTCAAGATATAAATATCAAAAATATATGTCACGTTACCAACCACATTCAACTGCGGCATTGATGGGCAGTCAAAACCAGCAGATGTCAATCATCTTGCCGAGGGCAAAAGACAAGAGCGACACATTCAGCCTCTTTTGTCTAGTCAACACACCCGCAAGAAATCCATTTTTGCCGTCTAATATACCCGGATGGTTCATATAAATTGTGATTAACAACATTACAGTGCTGTGTTTTGACTCCGAGTTCCGCACAATCAACCACATTCAGAACAATCAATTAATCATCGATGCCACTCATAAAACTCTTGATTGAAGTCAGCTCCATCCGATTAGAATTTGGCATTAATTTCAGCATGGAAGAAGTGGGGGAGAATCATAATCTGAGCTCATCAAAATTAGAAGCTGGTGAAGGTTAAGCTTATATTTCCCTCGCTAAGCGCCGCCTCTCTTATCTCGCCTTATTCACGCGAACCCCGTGGTGTAAATCTTCAGGCAATTATTTTTTTTTCCCCAGAATACAGCGTGAACTTGAAAAGATATATTTTGCCTCGCGCTTCATGTTTTGTAATGCATGTACGCAAGCAGACACCCCCTCCTTCTTCTTCAGCAATTTTGTCAGAAGTTGACAATGTCTTGATTTAGTTGTCTTGCCTGTTCCGGACCAGTTTCCCCCCCCCCGCTGTGCTAATGTGAACAGGACATCCTGCTGGGCACCAAAGAATACCACTTCACGGCGGCCGCGGAACTGGCAGCTTTTATTTATAGCGTTGGTGAAATGAATGGGTATTAGTGTCCAAACATTTCACCATGCTCCTGCAGCCACACACAAAAGCCACTGATTTTCCAGCAAATCTGTGCTTATTTTTATTCAAAACGACGAAAGCTAAAGGAGGTTTGAGCCAGAGAAGGAACGTGTTTATAATGGCTTAAAAGATCTGAAAAGAAGAATAGCTGTGGCGTCAGAAAGGATTTTCCAAATGGGAAAACGAGTGCGGGGGTGGCTGAAAATGCCGACATCGTGAAAATGATGCTACTTAAAGGCGACGGTATAGAAAATGGGAGTCGTTTTAATTGCAGGTCTACAAATAATTGGGACTGTGGAAGTGTGAAATTGCAGAGGACGACTTTTGTGAGTGTTTTTTTTCCCCTCTCTGTGCGTCCGTGATCAAGTGAAATCTGAATTCTGCCCAATCGTGATGTCATAAGCCTGCTACTTTGCATAATACTGTCTCCACACTGAGTTACTTAGCTCATGACTTGTCAGCTAGGGAAGGCAAAGGTCACCATTTGTTTTTTTTTTAATACTACGGACAGACACAATGGATACGCCAAAAGCCAGCTAGCTCAGACCAGATTGTTCACTCAAGCTGTTGATATGCTGTGTGGGTATTTTCGTTTGCCGATTTGTCTGCCGTAAGCAGGAAGCGGTACACCTAGTAGTGTTTTTGTGGCTTGGTGAGGACTTGCGATTTTCCTGCGATTTCCCTGAATGGCTTCACTCTCTCTCTGTCTGTAAACCCCCCCACTCAATGCTGCATTCTTGACCAATCACGTGGCTCTAACCGACGACTGGGGGCGGCCATTTTCTTTTAGAAGAACGGGCTCGTTCGCGAACGACACGTCACTCATGGTGGCAGCACCGTGTCTATCCCGAAAAATAGTTAATATGCCGTGATAAAATTCTCATAAATTTAACATTTGTAAACCAAAATGGTCGTAAGTCAACGGGTTCGTAAACCGAGGTATCACTGTATGCCGTATGAATATAAAGTGCATTTAAATCTTAATTCCTAAATAATATGGGTCTGGAGTTATCTGATCTTGAAATAATAATAATAATAATAATAATAATAATAATAATAATAATCAGAATCATCTTTATTGCCAAGTATGTAGAACACACAAGGAATTTGTTTCCGGTAGAACACGCTGCACTAGTATCGTCGTCGTCAAAAAAAAAAAAATGCTAAGTTGCACTATACAGTTCCATTTTGGCTACTGTTGAATAAATAATAATAATAATAATAATAATAATAATATATTTCATTTAATATTATAAATTAATATAATAATAATAATATATTAATATTATTATAATAATAATAATACATTTCATTTATAAGCGGCTTTCAAAACTCAAGGTCACTTTTCAGTCACAGGAGAAGTTTTTCTGTGGGTGAGCAGCGGCAGCCACATGCGCCAGCGTTGACTCAACCCGGAAGTAAATAGCTAGACAGCCAATAGATAGCCAGGTGATGTAACAGAAACCCTCCTTATGAATTGTTTTCAAAGGTTACTCAATGTACTGTTGTTTCGTAACTAGAATATTCGCAAGATGGGGAGCGGCTGTATTTTACTCATCGCCTTTAGCCGCCCCTATATGTTCTTATGCCACCTATGATCCGTTTGCCTTTGTGCAGAGCAGCGGTCATTGATGTCTTTGTGATAGAGATCAGATATGCCGGTGTACCGCGGCTGGGCTCAACCCTAATTCGAAGCGGCAGCTCTCTTTCACTTGAACCTTAAAACAAAGGTTCAAGTTTTGCTATTTGACTTTGCATTCTCAAAAGATTGTCTTTTTTTAAAAGCAGCAGGTCGATATCCAGACAATCTTCCATATCCAGTCTTTTTTTTAAGGGTCATCGGAGAATAACTTGACTTAACGGGGTCAACATAAGTTGTCTCCGCCTTTCTCCGGCGAGGAGGAAGCCGACGAAAGCTTCCATTTGGAGTTGACCCCCGCGACGCACCGCTTTGCCCTCAGCCGGGATATCACATGCCCGAGACAGACTGCTCATTAAAGTCTGCTTGCCCGTTGCGGGATTAGCGCTTTTCACCATTTTATCCTCGACTCCGACAATAGGCGAGGAGAGCCGCTTCAAAATGGATTGTTTGCCTTATGAATCGCGAAATTATATACAGTAAAGTTTCGTTATATCGATATTCTCGGGAGTCGGAAAAAATATCGATATAACTGGACTATCGATATATCCGATCCTGCGGCATGTAAATTTTCTCCTTGCGTTCATAGAAATAGTATCGTAATAAGCAGTACTATCGATATAACCGATATCGATATAACGAAACTTTACTGTATATATATTTTTTTTTATGAAGAAAATATTGGAAAATCTGCTTGCACGCACAATGCAAATAAAAATTTATTGGGATGTTTGTTTTTCCAAGCCCGGATCTCCCTGCCTACGTGCAGAAACATTATCCTCCAATACTTGATGTACCCGCACTTCACTCAAGCATCAGAAGTTTATCTTACAACTTATTCTTTTCCTTTCGTCGCCACAGCGAATCAGTGTCCTCCATCTTAAGAGGTTTGATTCACATGTTTGTTTTGGCCAAGCTTTTTACGCTCGGATGCCCTTCCTGACACAACCCTCTGTATTTATCGGCTTGGGACCGGCACAAGAAGACTTATGTCCCCTTGTAGCAACAGAACAAGCACAACATAAAGCAGAAAATGGAAGAAGCGGCGGCCATTTTACTCTAACATGCATGTTGATGCAACTTAGTCGGGGAACTATTATTGTGTCTATGAGTCTGATGGAGATCCATATCTGCTTATGTGAAGCAATTCGGGTAGTCTTTTTTGAAACCGTGATTCGATCTTTGAACTCATTCACTGCCATTCACAAATTTATTCGGGAATTGAAAATATGACGTAGAACGCCATTCCCGAATTTGTTCGAGTTTAGATTTTTTCATGCTAGGGTGCCGATAAAGTGCTGGCCTAGGCCTCTGGCAATGTTTATTCTTTTCCACAAGGGGGCACCATTTCCCCTTTTTTTTTCCATGTTTGCTCTTTGTTCCAGCTTCAGCTGTTTTTAAAGCGCCATATAAACCATTATGTATATATTGCATTATATTTTGGACATCCGCCCTCATTTCAAGCTCATATAACAACCACCAATCAAATCAAACGTGACCCCTGTAAAGTTGATTCTATATTTGACCGGGAGCCAGTGGAGCTCTTGGAGGACGGGGGGGTGTTGTGTATTCAACAATACGAATGCGTCGGTCACAATGAGACGCAACAGCAACACACGGAAATGATGTATAAAGAAGCAAAGGGTGGTGGAGTGGTGCATTCGGGGGCGCTCAGTTTGGTCGAGAACCGATTTTCGGTTGTAAACCGAAGCGCAGTTAATGGTCACATAGTTTGCATAATGACTTTGTATTGGGAAGCAAAAACAAGTTAGTCCAACACAGTTGTCAAACAAAAAAGCCTGAGCAGGGAAGAAGAAAAAGTGTGTTCGAAACACAATTAAACTCTGGTAATGAGGTCAAACATCAGAAGCGGGGCAGGGGGGGGGGGTGTGAGGTTAGGGTATCATTATACAGTCTGAACCAATGTCCTGCTTCAACTGCCATGTCTTTGCTGTGGGATTCGACTCACTGTCCTGAGGTTGCACATTTTTTCTTAACCAAGCTAACCCCTGCCCGCCACTAAGGCAAGCAAACAGTCACGTCCCCGGCCTCCCGGGGTGCTTCGTACCACCCCCTCCAACCCCCTCCGTCCTGGTGCCTGTGGCACCGACGGGATTGAGGAGAAGTGAACTGTGCTGCCACGTGGGATGACAGGACGAGCTACCCCATTAGGAAGCGGTGAGACAGACAGGCACCAGCACACAATCCGGCCTGTGTTGCCAGCTACAAATTACCCGCTCCCTCTATTTCTGTCAGCTCATTTGTAAAAAGCAACCAACAATGACAAGGTGATAAAAGGGACATTGTATCAACGATTAGAGCACCGTGTTTAAACCCGGTGATGCTTAAGATGGAGCAAACTCCCTTTTTTTGTGTGTTGGAGGGTGGGGGAGTTGATCTTATGTCGGGTTTAAAATTCTGATAGCTAAATTGCAAACAAGATTGACATAATGAAGTGATACGGCTGTCTAATTTTATGGCATTCTAGTACTTTTACAATGGACGGCGGAAAAAATCATTGGCACCGCCCTACCCACTCTCGAGGACTTGCACACTGCAAGAATCCGAACAAGGGCGCGGAAAATCCTACTGGACCCTCCGCACCCTGCCCACCACCTTTTCCAGCTACTCCCCTCAGGCAGGCGCTACCGATCCATGCGCACCAAATCCAGCAGACATTTAAACAGCTTCTTCCCCCAAGCCATTAACTCTTTGAACTCTTCAACAGTAGCCAAAATGGAACTGTATAGTGCCACTTAGCAGTTTTTTTGACGACGATACTAATGCAGCGTGTTCTACCGGAAACAAATTCCTTGTGTGTTCTACATACTTGGCAATAAAGATGATTCTGATTCTGATGACGCCTTGCTGCCATTCTGAGACTCATTCCCAGACAGAGAGTGTAAGGCGAAAAGTGTGTATCCCAAAAAATAATTTCCCATAGGAAACCATTAAAATGACAATAATCCGTTCTCCTGTCCCCATAAAACATAATTTGCTACTTTCTAAGCCTTTTCTAAGCCTCGAAACTACACAAAATATACCTTGTTGTATGTATAATAAATGGTATATTGTATTAAAATTAAATAAATAAACTGTACAGTATAATAAAGCCGTTTTGTTTACCTTTGTGATGGTGGTTGATGGCTTGATGGAATGGAGTGGCCGGTTTCATCAGCATTAGTGCCTCTTTGCAATTTTTTTGCTGATGGTACTAGTGCAGCGTGTTCGACCGGAAACAAATTCCTTTGTGTTCTACATACTTGGCAATAAAGGTGATTCTGATTCATTAAACACTTGATAAGGAATGTAGCCGCCTTCTTTTACCATCTTGAGGAATGATCCCTTGTAGGACATTTCTCTGTGATAATTGTATCTAGTTCCTCATCAATTCTGTTCTGTTTAGCTGGGTTGATAGCTTTTTGCATCAAGTGTACAGATGGCTTGTGCGGGTTATTTGTGGAGCTTGATTGATGGGATATTTTAACCTTGCAGTCTACACTCTGCCTTTGAATTATCAGTGTTGAAACTCTCACTGTCGTCTGCCTGGCTCTTTAATGTTCAAACCACCTCCCCTCACTGTTGCGTTCTTGACCAATCACGTGGCTTTAACCAAAGACTGGGGGCGGGGAATAAAGGACAAAAAAAGTCGGCAGCCATTTTCTTTTTGGAGAACGGTTTCACTCTCTATCTGTAAGACGCACCTTCAACGCATGACACATTTTTAAAAAGTTTTCCATGTATAAGTCACGCAGGATTATAAAGCGCATTATTTATTTATTTATTTATTTGTGTGTATTTATGTACAGTAAAGTCTCGTTATATCGATATCGGTTATATCGATAGTACCGCTTATTACGATACTATTTCTATGAACGCTAGGACAAAATTACATGCGCGCAGGATCGGATATATCGATAGTCTGGTTATATTGATATTTTTTCGGACTCCCGAGAATATCGATATAACGAGACTTTACTGTATTTATTAATCTATTTATTTCTCTATTTGTCTACTTATTTATTCATTCACTTATTTCTTTATGTATTTCTTTACATCTGTATTTATTTCTTCATTTATCTTATTACTGTATTTATTTTGTTTGTTTGTGTATTGATGTATTTAATAATCTATTTTTTTGTCTACTTAATTATTTATTCATTCACTTATTTCTATATTTATTTATTTTGTCATTCTTCTTGTTATTTCTTTTTTCTGTGTGTCTTGATTTATTTATTAATCTATTTGTCTATTTGTCTACTTAATTATTTATTTGTTCACTTATGTATGTATTTATTTATGTGTTCATTTATCATATTTATTTGTATGTGTTTGCGTATTTATTCATGTGTGTATGTATTTATTTATTTATCCATCTACTAATAGTTTAGTTGCGTCTTATCGTGCAGAAAATATGCCACACAATGTGCTTTTTTTTTTTAGAGCTTTTATTTTGGCGGTGTGTGATTTTTCTACCGAATACATAAACGGTTAAGAAACATTGTCTGCAGAAGCAAGTACGCTTGGTCATTCCTGTTCTTATTCGTGTATTTTGTGTGCTGTTTTCTCCCCAAACACCCCCCCCCCCCGACGTCCCCATCCCTTCTTTGTCTCCCAGGATATCGTTATGACGGTCAAGCGCAACAATAATTCTTCTGTTCTATTTCATATCAATTAGTATGGGACGCTAACGCAAACTGACGGCACAGTGTTTCTTGAAAGGCCTGCAAGGATGTTGTGGCGGCAGCAGATCAGTGTGCAGCCAAAAGCCACCCTCTGTTCCCCTTTTCTTCCCCATTTCTCTCATTCAGCGCGCAACAAGGGTCTCCGGGCCGAGAGGACAATACCAGTCGGAGCCAGTACTTTGATAATTAGTTATTGATTGAGAACAATGACGCGGCGTACACTGCCGTATTAGCTCCGACGCCAGTAGGTCGCGACACCGAGAGCCAGCCATCAAGCGAGCGGGGCCAAAACACGCCTGACTCCCTTTAATAAGATATTCCTTCATGTTTCCCCCCCCCCTCCATCCGCTTTCATTGCTTCCTCTCCCCTTCTCCTCAGGCATGTTAGCGTTCAGGCTACGCACGGGTCAGAAGTATTAATGCCTGTGCACAAATGAGCGTCTGATGAAGGAGAATTTAATTAGAGAATGCCCACTTGAGCTTCTCCTTCCACATCGCTCTGTTTTGCCTTGAACTATTTCTCTCCCTTTATTGTCTTTGACTATGCGAGTCTGCATTGTTAAGTCCCCAAAGGAGTTCAGATTGACACCGAGAATTGTCTGGCTCTCGTGGTGTCGTCAATATTTGGGGCGGTACGGTAGCCCGTCTGCGCCACAGTGCTGAGGCATTGGGTTCGATTCCTCTGTTGTGTTTTCTCCGGCTACTCTGGTTTCCTCCTACATACCAAAAACATGCATGACAGATTCATGGAACACTCTGGATTGCTAAATAGGTGTGAATGTGGGCGGGAATGGTTGTTTGTCTATGTGTGCGCTGTGATTGGCTGGCAACCGGGTCAGGGTGTACCCAGCCTACTCCCCCAATACAGTGACCCTCGTAGGATAGCTGGTTCAGAAAATGGATGGGTTGTGAAAAGAAAATTTGCTGTGAATTCTTTGATAATTCTAATATTTACGTACATATTTGTGGAATTGTTATTGTGGCAACTAACTCATTCGCTGCTATTCACAAAATTTATTTGGGAATGGCGTTCTCTGTCATATTTTCAATATGACGGAGAACGCCATTCCCGAATTTGTTCGGATTTTGTTTTTTCATGCTTGGGTGCAGATAAAGCGCTGGCCATTGCCTCTGGCTATGTTTTTTTTTCTTTTCCACAAGGGGGCAGCATTTCCCTATTTTCCACGTGAGTGCTTTGTTCCAACTTCAGCTGTTGTTAAAGCGCTATATCAACCAATATGTATGTATTGCATTGTATTTTGGAGAGCCGCCCTCATTTCAACCTCATATAACGACAGAAGAAATTTAGGAAATATTTTTTTTTCTGAGGAAATAAGACAGTCTAAGGTTTCTTATGCCGTGTTGAATGTTTTTGTCGTAAAACTCAATATTCGGTGGGTCCTGGAATTCATTGAGTTACAATGACAAAAACCCTGGCACTGGAGTGGACACATTTTTGCACGTCTGGCAGTAAATGAGTGAATTTCTTTCACAACTTTGCTGCTGTGAAATGTAAATTTCTCCACTGCCAGACTAATCAAGGCAAATCCAATCCAATTACAGTCAAACCTCAGTTTTCGGCCATAATATGTTCCAGAAATCTGTTCGAAAACCGATTTGTTCGAAAACCCAAACACCATTTCCCATCATAATCAATCTGTTTTTTTTTTTAAATTTGTTATTGAACACAATACAAACACGAATAATAATAATAATAATAATAATCATCATCATCATATTAATACATTACATTTTAAGCGCCTATAACACAATTTGTGGAGCTCTCAGCCAAGCTTCTTGGTAAAAAAATATATATATTTAATAATAGTAATGCGTTGGTCACAATGAAACGCAAAACAAGTTAGTGACACATAAGGAAGCGCAGGGGAGTCGAGTGGTGCATTCAGGGACGCTCAGTTTGGGTGAGAACCGATTTTCGGTTGTAAACTGAGGTACAAAAAAAAAACATTTTTGTTTGAAAAACGAATTGGTTGAGAACCGAAATGTTCGAAAACCGAGGTTTGACTGTATTTTATGTCGAGTCACGGACCCCATTTTGAAAACCATTTGAATGAATCTTTGTCAAATAATGCGGTGGATGCACTCGCTGAAGACTGACGAGAACGGTTTGGAACACCTCCCTACCGGAATTCACCTGCTCTGCGGGCTGTAATACACTCTTGGCACTGAAAGCATCAGTGCTACGTAGCGTCAATTGAACAATGGGAGGAGTGTCAGACGTGACAATGGGACATGGCTCTGACAGAGAGGGAGTTAGGAAAGGGTTACGGGGAAGGGGTGGGGGGGGACGCGGCTCAAAGGCTAAACTGCTTTGCTGGAACTAATTAAACAGATGAAGTTGTGACATGAATATGCAGATATTGTTTACATTTTAGCATATGGTATTATTTCAGGTAATAACACTGCCGGAGCGCTTCGCCTTCTCATTAATGCGAGGGGATGGGGTGAAAATGCTGTCTATCAAGAGACACCGTGAGGGTGTTGGAAGAATGGGATGAGACCGAGGTGCAGGTGCCCGCGTCGGAAAATAGAAGTGCAATTAGCGTATATGTGGAAAGACCCTTCTGCTTGACTCAATTTGTTAGCATTCCAGTAACACAGCAAAAAAATTGCTGATTGTATGTCACTTTCATCCATCCACACGTCTCATATTTCATCTATTTTCAAATTATGGGAACATCTCGGACACCAACGAAACTGTTTGTACTTTTACATCATATATATATATATATATATATATATATATATATATATATATATATATATATATATATATATATATATATATATATATATATATATATATATATATATATATTCGGGAATTGAAAATATGACGGAGAACGCCATTCCCGAATTTGTTCGGGTTTTGTTTTTTCATGCTTGGGTGCAGATATAGCGCTGGCCATTGCCATATATATATATATATATATATATATATATATATATATATACATAAAGTCTCGTTATATCGATATCGGATATATCGATAGTCCCGGTTATATCGATATTTTTTCGGACTCCCTTGAATATCGATATAACGAGACTTTACTGTATATATTTTTTTTATATATGTATGTGTGTGCGTATTTATATGTCTGTGTGTGTGTATATATTTTATTTATATATATATATATATGCGTATACACACACATACATATATATATATATATATATATATATATATATATATATATATATATATATATATATATATATATATATATACACACACATTTGCCTTTTTTACAGCCGCCCCCATTTCAAGCTCCATGATAACTCCATACTCATATAACTTAGGAATTAACTCTTTCTTCTGATGAAATAAGACAATCTAAGGTTTCTTACGTTGCATTGAATGTTGAGGTATTCCTAAAACTCAATATTCTGGGTGTCCTGCAATTTGAGTGAAAATGACAAAAACCCTGGCACTGGAGTGGACACATTTTAGCATGTCTTGCAGTGAATGAGTTAAGAACTGTCGAAATCAATAATTATATTGACCTCAATTGGTTAAATGACAGTGAAAAATATTTTGAATATAGAATTGAACATTGAATTACAAAAAGTAATTTAATTCAGAATTTTAAAAAATACTTTAGTCATGTATGTTTTTTGAAGTTGACACAAAATAGCCTCAAAACAAATCTATTTTTTTTTTAATATTGAAACAATAATTTGTAAAATTTTCACTCACTTCCTGACAAATTAGCGTACATTAGCTATACTGCACCTGTTATGAACCCACACTTTATCCTCACTGCACAACCTGCATTTGACCCTATTTTCACAAACTGTTGAAAAGTAGCAAAGCGGCCCGGATTTCTTTTTTCCCTGCGGTTAGCGTGCAGTGCAACTCGGCCTATTTCCCCCCCTCCGCAGAATGTCTGCTGAGAGGTTAAGAGGGAAAGGGGCCAATGGAGTCGCGTTTAGTAAGAAGTGCAGGATCACGGGGGCCAGCTGGTGGGGTGATGGGAAGCGTAATTGTGCCCGCTGTGCCGATAGAGGATGGTGGGGTGAAAGGACGGGATGAGAAGCCCTGGAAAAAAAAAAAAAAAAAAAAACGGGGGCTGGGAAGGGGCGGAGACACCTCAATTACCTGAGCTCCCTCTGACCCCTGCTCTCCCTCTGTCTCTCCAGGCTGTCTGGGAGGCGGGGCTCTTTGCTGCCGGCGCATGCACATATGCAACCCCGTCTTCCTTTGTTCCACTCATACTGGGTAAGATCAAAACTTCCACAAAGTACACACATCGCGTTTTACAACATCGTAATGGAGGATTAAATGTGAGAGACTCCACATATGAACAAGGGAAAAAAATGGTGTGTTTGTGTGTGTGTGTGTGTGTGTGTGTGTGTGTGTGTGTGTGTGTGTGTGTGTGTGTGTGTGTGTGTGTGTGTGTGTGTGTTTGTGTTCCTGCGCGATGACTGCTCTTTGCATTAAACTGAAGACGACGAAAACATCACATTATAGATAAAATAGCTAGCTAGATATCTGTTTGCTATCTAGCTGGTTATCTAGCTATATATCTAGTTATCTCTTAGCTATATAGCTACCTAGCTATCTAGCTTTGTATCAATTTGAGTTACTTCCGGGTTGTGTGAACGATGGCGCGTGTGGCTGCCTCTACTCACCCACAGAAAAAATATCCTGTGACTGTAAAATGTCCTTGAGAGTTTTGAAAGACGCTTATAAATGAAATTTATTATTCTTATTATTATTATTATTATTATTATTATTGTTGTTATTATAAAACCATATCTGTTTCTGCATTAAACTGAAGACGGAAGCATCACGTTATAGATAAAATAGCTAGCTATCTGTTTGCTATCTAGCTGGCTAGCTAGCTATCTAGCGAGTTATCTCTTTGCTATATAGCTACCTAACTAGCTAGCTATTTGCTATCTATTAACTAGCTAGCTAGCTTTCTATCAATTTGAGTTACTTCCGGGTTGTGTGAACGCTGGCGCGTGTGGCTGCCGCTACTCACCCACAGAAAAACGTATCCTGTGACTGTAAAGTGTCCTTGAGAGATTTGAAAGGCGCTTATAAATGAAATGTATTATTATTATTATTATTATTATTATTATTATCATCATCAAAACATTTGTCACATTACCACAATTAACTTCTAAGGGCAGAAGTACAGCAAATAGAAAGAAGAATAGAAGTTGACCGTTAGCTTGTTTAGTTGCTATGCTAAATACCTCCTCATGTTACAGGTTATGGAAACACTCAACACAACCAATTGCTGCTCTACTTCTGCTTGGCAAAGCGCCAGCTTCCCGTGTTGACGTCACAATTTGCGCATTTCGATGTTGATCCTTGTGTAAGGATTTGCCATTATAAATTAATAAACAGTCACATTAAGAAGAAAAAAATAATTTTAACATAGTATACACCCCAGGTTGATTATTTCGGACAAGTTGTGTCCATAATTTGTAAAATCACTTCAAATGACTTCTACTGAGCGTATTTTACAAAGATTCCACCGCATATAGCTATATTTTACGTTTTAAGACTCGCGCTGAACATTCAGGAAATCTTGTTTCCGAGTTTATGACGATGCATGACGTGACGTCACTGAAGGAACACCCCTGACCGAGAAAGCGACACACAATGCATTTTGGGTACTTTGTTTAGTCTGAAAACATCGTGTTGATGGCGAAATTCGAAGGAAAACACATAACACGATGGTGAATCGTTGTGTGTGTTGCACCAAGACGACTATTTGATACTAGTTGACATAAATTCCCAGCAGACAAATTAGCCCATTTCCAACGGAGCTTGGGCGCCATCTTGTGCATTTTCTGGGACGCTACATTGGAGTGCTAACAGCTCGAATTGATACAGGAGGTCTTCTTTAATCGATTGCAATCATTTATGCTTTCCTCTTCAGAACTATTTGAATCATATTCATAACTGGATGAGTAACAACAAAGCATCTTGTCCGAAGCCATTGTTTTGATTCTAGAGCAAGGCAAGACGCCCAGGCGTGACATCACGAACTAGCGGCGGGACCTTCTGAAGCTCGGCATCTCCGAGGTCATTTTGAAGTAGATTTTGGACACTTTAAATTTACATTTTTATTGGTGTTGACTAAAAATGTCAGCCTGCGTGTTTTGGGTATTTTAGATGCTATAAAACGTTTTTCTGATGTCAGTTAAGAAACAAAAAAATGGTGTCGGTTGTGCTTTAAAATTCAATTGTTCCCCATTGAAATAGTATTTGTTTAAAAAAAAAAAAGGAAAATCAAGCAAGGGGGTTGTCGTTCTTTTACAAAACAAAATCAAATACAATTGATTTGTGTCATGTATCCACGTTTGATCCCACAACTGGGCTATCATATATGAGATTAAAGAGACACGGCGGAATAAAAAAAAGTGCATTTATTTGAACTGAGCATTCCTCTCAAAACATTTTTCTCCGCCTTACACAAGGCTGTCGCGGTCGATTTGCCCGTTGCCGCCGGGGGGCCCTCGTACAGTAAGTGACAGAGACGGCTGTAAAAATCAATGGCTGGCAGGAGTGTGATGTCTTCATAAACACAGTGTGTGTGTGTGTGTGTGTGTGTGTGCGCGTTCATGTGTGTGTGTGTTGTTCAGACAGGAAGACTTGGACGTGTAGACAGCGCCCGGCCTTTTGTGAGCCTGTCAAGCTGGGCCCTCAAAAGCAGATGAAGCTGTCAGATTATTAATATATTTATACTGACAGGGGCCCTCTTTTCAGTGTGTCCCCCCCCCCCCCCCACCTCTAAGAGGGGAGGGGAAAAAACATACTCGGGTCTTCAAAGGCAGTGAGGCCATAAGGTTGGATGCGAGGTCAGAGGACAAACACATTTTGAAAGCAAATTCTCTTCCTGCCGCAACCTGTTTTTTCACTGGTGGCAGCGTCTGCGACAGCGGCGGCCATTCAGCCGCATCTTAGGGCTGAATTGGCGACGGCTTTCAAAGCCGTCGGCACGGCGGCCCCCGGTGATCCTGCGCCGAGCTGGGCTGACAGTCTATGTTTAGGGGTCAGAGCACCAGGCCCGACTCCCAGGACCCGCTCGCTCAGGCTGTACCGCCGCAGACCCCAAATTAAAATGTGAAAAGCTGAGCCACTGAAGGCATTCCATGAACATCACCCACCCCCATAACCCTCCCCCCCTCCCCTTCATCCCCGCCCATGGCATCTTGCTTTCTGTGTGACAGTTTCTCGGAGAATGCTTTTCTCTTTCATGTTCCTCCTCTGCCTTTCGATCATTTTGGCATTCTTCACGTCAAGCCATATTTTGACCAACCAGCATAGAAACAAATAGGAATCTATCTATCTATCTATCTATCTATCTATCTATCTATCTATCTATCTATCTATCTATCTATCTATCTATCTATCTATCTATCTATCTATCTATCTATCTATCTATCTATCTCTATCTATCGATATCGGATATATCTATCTATATCGATACTATCTATATCTATCGATAGTCTATCTATCTATCTATCTATCTATACTGTATCTATCTATCTATCTATCTATCTATCTATCTATCTATCTATCTATCTATCTATCTATCTATCTATCTATCTATCTATCTATCTATCTATCTATCTATCTATCTATCTATCTATCTATCTATCTATCCACCCACCCATCTCTCTATCCCTCTATCTCTAGCTCTCTATCTCTATCTCTCTCTATCTCTTTCTGCCTCTGTCTTTCTGTCTGTCATCTGTCTGTCTGTCTCTCTCTCTTTCTCTCTCCATCCCTTCCGCCCGCCGTCGTGCTGTCTGTCTAGCGATCTAGCTATTTATGTAGCTAGCTAGCAAATTAGTGATGTATCTTGCTTGCTAATTAGTCTTCTCTGAATCTGAAGCCATTGTTTTGATTGTAGAGCAAGGCAATACGTCCTGGCGTGATGTCACGAATAAGGGGGCGGGACCTTCTGAAACTCGGCATCTCCGGAGTCATTTTGAAGTAGTTGTGGGACACTTTAACTCATTTTTATTGGTGTTTTGCATTTGAATAAAAATATCAGCCTGTTTTTTTTTGGGGTATTTTAGGTGCTATAAAATGTTTTTCTGATGTCGGTTAGGAAACAAAAAAAAAATGGTGTCGGTTGTCCTTTAAGTATGACTTTCTAAATGTATGTCTTTTTCTTGTCAGCTCTTGGTCGTAAAACTAATTTCACTGCAAAAACTACACGACCACCAAAAATATTTTGTTCAATCTTGGGGAACAGCACGGAATGTCGTCTCCCGACGAACAGCCCTGCCGTTTGGGGACCGCTGCTTAGTATAATTTAACATGTGAACAGAGTTGTCAGAAGGCTGAGTACGTACTTGATTGACTGAACGACGGCGTGGTGTAGCCATCAACGCCAGAGTATAAATTCGATTGTCCATGTGTGTTCCGTCTGGAACCAGTTATTGCCCGGGCTTGATGTGTTTTGATGGATCAATTATCCATTCTAGCATGTTGCCGGGCCAGCGTTGACACCTGTCACAATCTCCTATTAGCGGGGAAAGGAAATTGAAATAATTTAATGACAGCTAATTTGGTATTTGTTTTAAATCTCATTACGGACCCTCACCACCTCTCTGCCCCCCTTCCCCTGAAAAAGTAATTGTGTTTCCACCAGGAGAAAAAAAAAAGAAAGGGAAATATGACGGAACGCACAATGCAAAGAAGGTAGTTTTGCTATTGGTCGTGGAGCAAGTAAGCTATTTTGTTTGTCTGAGGAGAACAAAAAGTCTACTTTGCTGCTGTGAAATGTAAATTTCTCCACTGTGAGACTAATAAAGGCATATCCAATCCAATCCAATCTACTTTGAACGGAGAAATGACGGCAGAATATTTAACAGATATGACAGAATGACAAGTAAATATGACAGTAAATATTCATGTGATAAACAATTCCAGGCCATTGATAAAAAATCCATTAACTCATTCACTGCCATTCATGAATTTATTCTGTAATTGAAAATATGACGTAGAGCGCCAATCCCGAATTTTGTCAGTTTTTTTTCTTGTTTAGGTGCCGATAAAGCGCTAACCATGACCTCTGGCAATGTTTTTTTTCCACAAGGGAGCAGCATTTCCCCTTTTCCTTGTTCGCGCTTTGTTCCAGCTTCAGCTGTTGTCAAAGCACTATATAAACCAATATGTTTTTTATTGCATTTTATTTTGGACAGCCGCCCTCATTTCAAACTCTTATAACTCCATACCCAAATCATTTAGGAATTAACTCATTCACTGTCATTCACAAATTTATTCAGGGCTTGAAAATATGACGTAGAGCACCATTCCCAAATTTGTTCGGCTTTTTTTTTCTTATTTGGGTGCCGATAGAGCGCTGCCCATGGCCTCTGGCAATGATTTTCCCTTCCACAAGGTGGCACCATTTCCATTTTTTCCATGTTAGTGCTTTGTTCCAGCTTCAGCTACATAAACTAATCTGTTTGTATTGCATTGTATTTTTTACAGCTGCCCTCATTTCAAGTTTATATAACCCCAGACCCTATATAATTTAGGAATTA